>NW_028274815.1:21095806-21249663 GCF_037043125.1 Eumetopias jubatus
TATAAAAAGTCTATCAATCTACGGAGAGGCTTCCATGGAGAAAACAGATGTAAAATTCATCCTCATATAGCTAAAGGAAAGATAATTCTTTCATTTTCTTAATCCTGATCCAATATTTAACATGTAAGAAAACATGGACCTCACAGACCTCACAGAAGTCTTACAAATATATTTTGTAAATATTGTATTTCACTTACAATTTTGTCAATTATACCTCACTAAAGCTGAGATTTAAAACAAACAAACAAAAACATTCTCGACTTCATTTAACACAAGCTTTACAGGCCCAGAAGTAAAACAGAGGGAGGAAAGAACATACCTACAGATTCAAATAAAAATACTAGTCTCCTTAAAATATATATATATTATATATATATAACATATATATGTGTTATATATATATATAAATCTTGCACACTGCTGCAACAGACTGAATCTAAGGTGTGAAATGAATACATTTCTATCATCTCTTGTATTTATTTTTTTATATTTTTATTGATTTAACTGACATATATAATACATTAGTTTCAAGTATACAACATGTATACTTTGCCATGTATATATACATATATATATATAAACACACACACACACACACGTATAATGCAATGGTCTCTTGTACTTAGACCTATCACGGTATCACTTAAAGAGGTATAAAGTAGGTTTTGGAATATTTATCGTCTATGTCGCACCTTGGTTAAATGTTTACTAATTTCAATACACATTTACTGTATTTCTAGAGTTTTAGGCATAAAACTGTAAAAAATATATTATTTTCCTTTCTGTTATCACATTTCATTTTCCTATCTTTTTGTACCTA
Organism: Eumetopias jubatus; assembly: GCF_037043125.1. Taxonomy (NCBI): domain Eukaryota; kingdom Metazoa; phylum Chordata; class Mammalia; order Carnivora; family Otariidae; genus Eumetopias; species Eumetopias jubatus. The sequence continues at coordinate 21,096,627 of NW_028274815.1, forward strand.
ACATAACAAATAGCAATATAATGGGGCGCCTGGGTGGCTCAGTTGGTTAAGCGACTGCCTTCGGCTCAGGTCATGATCCCGGAGTCCTGGGATCGAGTCCCACATCGGGCTCCCTGCTCGGCGGGGAGTCTGCTCCTCCCTCTGACCCTCTTCCCTCTCGTGCTCTCTATCTCTCATTCTCTCTCTCTCAAATAAATAAATAAAATCTTTAAAAAAAAAAAAAACAAATAGCAATATAATGGAAGATGTGTGGCATCCTTAATTAAAAAAAAATCTCTCCTAATACCTGAGGGATAAGGCAGCTTATTTGCATATTCCCAGCTGTTCTCCCTCTCAGTTCTCTGCTGGTACCACTCAATAACCCAAATAAGCCTACTAGAAGAGGCTGCTAGGGATCTTGGATATACTTAAAAATAGGAGTTCTCTGTGGGGGATAGGAGGACCATGGGTCCATTCTCTTCTGGTACTTGTGCAAGTGTTGAGGGTCAAAAACTGTAAAGAAGAAGGAGAGCAACGAAGAAAATTAAAAAAAAATTGTTTTTCTTTTTTTTTTTTGTTAAAGTATTGAGAGCCTCCAGGCTGCTGCTCATATTTTTATATAATTTGGAATTTCCATCTTAAAAATACACATAACGCAATTCTAGTCAGAGTCCCAAAGTTTATATCAAATAAATATATAAGAAATTTCTGGGGAAAAAATGATGGGAGCCTTCTTAAGAAGATATTAAAATGTACTCTAAGCGACTAGTATTGAGGCAATATGTTTCTAGGACAGGGTAAAGAGGCAAATGAACACCCTGGCCTGTTGTAGAACAAAACAGAACACAGAAACAGATCATAATAAGTGTAAAAGCTGCAAGCTCTGTACCTTTCTACAATTCTGTACCTTTCTGTATTATCTGTGTAGTAGGAAGGAGACAAGGTCATGATCTGGTCACCTGTGGTTTGACTACCTGGCATCTACCTGAACCCTCTTCTGGAGACAGTATCTAAAATTTCCCATAAAACATTATCCCTTTCCCACCCTCATAAAGGTGGCTGAGACAGAATTAATCACAGGTGTAAATCCAAACTGTTAACCCCTACTTCCTGGTTGAAAATGCCAATCAGCATTTCTGTGTGCACCCCATTCTTCCCCACTCCCACAGCGACAGATTCAGGAACGGACAAAGGATTCAATCTGGGGCAACAATCTAAGGAGCTATTTACTTGGGCATTTAAGAAGAGAAACTTGTTCTGCTGAGAAGCTTCAGAAAGAAACTCTTTCTCTTCCCCTGAGCAGTAAGAGGAAGTAATGCCTAAAACTTTCAATCATGTGACCATGAGGAAAATATCTGGGACTGGGGTAAACAACACACAGGACAGACAAAAGAAGCGTTAGGTAAGGATTATAGGGAAAAATACAACACCCAAAAAGGCACTGAACTGGAGGGAGGGAGGGGGGTAAAGAAAACAGCAATAATTTTAGCAATATTACTTTTGCCACTGTATCAAGCAATGCCTTGAGTCATCCCTACCTTTGGAATCACTGAGGTTTTTAAGTCATAAGCAACCCAAAAGAGTAGCAAATAAAATAGTTTATGTTAAGTAGTGCTGGAACAGCATGTTATACATCTGGGGAAAATAATTCTCACAGTATACCCAAAACACATTCCAACTGGATTAAAGACCAAAAAGTAAAAAGTAGAAGGTATTAAAAGGAAAATAGGGGGCGCCTGGGTGGCTCAGTTGGTTAAGCGTCTGCCTTCCGATCTGGTCGCGATCTCAAAGTGGTGGGATCAAGCTGCCTTGGGCTACCTGCTCAGCAGGGAGTCTGTTTCTCCCCCTCTCTCTCCCTCCCTGTTTCTGCTCTCTCTCTCAAATAAATAAAATCTTAAAAAAAAAAAAATAGTATACAACCTTCCAGATGGATAAAACTATCTAAATAAGAGAGAAAACCTAAGAACCACAAAAGAGAAACAAATTAACTAAATAAAAACAAAAAGCTCTAGGGGCGCCTGAGTGGCTCAGTCGTTACGTGTCTGCCTCCCGCTCAGGCCATGATCCCAGGGTCCTGGGATCGAGCCCTGCATCAGGCTCCCTGCTCAGTGGGAAGACTGCTTCTCCCTCTCCCTCTCCCACTCCCCCTGCTTGTGTTCCCTCTCTCGCTGTGTCTCTCCCTGTCAAATAAATAAAATATTTAAAAATAAATAAATAAATAAAAAGCTCTACGTAGGGAAAAAAAAACAAGATCAACCAAACTATAGAAAGTATACGAAGCTGAAATAAGTAACTGCAAAAAAAATAGCAGACAAAACAATGAAGAGTCCAGAGAGCTGCTTTTAGGAAAACACAAACAACCAATTTAAGAAAATGGATAAAGGATAGAATAAATGATCGCAAAACATGCAACATAAATGGTCACTGGAACACATGGAGAAGCCCAAACTTATTAGTGATCAAAGGAGAAAAAAAAAATCAAGATACCATTGATCAGACTGGAAGACATCAAATGAATCCAAGTCTTAGTTAACGGTACTGTTAATCAATTGCCTGATTTTGATATTGTACTATAGTTATATGATGTTACCACTGGAGGAAGCTGAGTGACATAAGCATGAGACTATTTTTCCATTTTCCTGTGAGTCTATAATTACTTTAAAATAAAAAACACGGGCACCTGGGTGGCCCAGTCAGTTAAGCATCCGACTTGAGCTTAGGTCATGATCTTGGGGTCCTGGGATGGAGCCCCACATCAAACTCCCTGTTCAGCAGAAAGTCTTCTTGTCCCCCTCCTCCCCTCCCTGACCATGTGTGCTCTCTCTCAAATAAATCTTTTTTTTAAAGATTTTATTTACGTATGTATTTGAGAGAGTGAGAATGAGAAAGAGAGAGAGCACATGAAAGGGGGGAGGGTCAGAGGAAGAAGCAGGCTCACTGCTCAGGAGCAGTGAGCCGACGCGGGACTCGATCCCGGGACTCCAGGATCATGACCTGAGCCGAAGGCAGTCGCCCAACCAACTGAGCCACCCAGGCGCCCTCTCAAATAAATAATCTTTAAAAATAAATAAGTAAATAAAAAACAAAAAAGCAAATGAATTGATAAAATCCATTGTTAGTACAGTTATGGGCAAATGAGTACTCCTCATAGACTGTTGGCAGAAGCAGAAACTGCTACCTTCCCCACCCCATCTCAATTTTGCCTTAGGGAAGAAACATGGAAGTATCCACTGAAATGAAAAATATTAGGGCCCAGTGATCCAACAATCCCATTTCTATCTATCCTACAAAAATAAGGCCACAAAGACTTACGGCCATATATGGAAGGATCATATCCAGCATTGTTAAAAATGTCAAAGCACTGAAAATGACTTCAAAGTCCAATATGGGAATGGTTGACCATATGTTAGTAAAGTAACCAACAGGACATGCACGAATCAATAACAACTACATTAACAAGTGCTAAATTCTAAGAAGCATTCTGTTTAGCCCTCACAACAATCCTTTGAGGCAGGCAAAATTGTTATGCCATTTTTATAAATGAAAAAACTAACATATATAAGGTTGTTAAGATTAGTAAATAGTGAACCCAAGATTCCAGTAAGAAGAAACAAAACAGAAGCATAACACGAAAAAGACTGCTTAGAAAGAAAATAAGACCAAGTGAAAAGACATGTTATCTGTAGTTCAATAATCCATCTGGTAAAAGTTTGCCCCATCGAATGGTATTCGATCCCAGTATTAAGTAGCCACTCTGTTTAGGCCAATAAACTAGGGTCTGTGGGTAGCTCCAAGGAGGAAATCTTTCTTAGCTCAGAAAAGGGAAGACAGATGAAGGAACAAAGCCATAGCACACCATAATCAGTGCTAAAAATAGAGACACAGGTCCACAATCACTGAACCACAACAGTTACGACCAAATGTTTTAGGCATAAAAATCTTTTGAATTTTAGAAAAGTAACATGATATGCCATCTATTATGTAACACCATCAGGAGGACTAGGGACAGCATCCCATAACCAAATACACTGAAACATAAATATTTACACTAAATGGGATAAACTAATAATATATATAGTTTTATGTCAGTTTAAGAGAAGTGCTATTGTCAAACGAGTTTGGTATCAAATGTATGAAAAAAACTTCTTTCAAGCATTTTGGATTTTAGAATTATGGAATAGAAACTGCAATTCTGTATATTTAAAGTACTTCAGGGGTGGCCTGGCTGGCTCAGTCAGTAGAGTCTGCGACTCTTGATCTCCAGGTTGTGAGTTCGAGTCCCATCTTGAATGTAGGGATACTTTAAAAAAAGAAAATCTTTGGGGCACCTGGGTGGCTCAGTCGTTAAGCGTCTGCCTTCGGCTCAGGTCATGATCCCAGGGTCCTGGGATCGAGCCCCGCATCGGACTCCCTGCTCAGCGGGAAGCCTGCTTCTCCCTCTCCCACTCCCCCTGCTTGTGTTCCCTCTCTCACTGTGTCTCTCTCTGTCAAATAAATAAATAAAATATTTTTAAAAAAAAAGAAAGAAAGAAAGAAAATCTTTGAGTTGCCTGGGTGGCTCACTCGGTTAAGTGTCTGCCTTTGGCTCAGATCATGGTCCCAGAGTCCTGGGACCAAGTCCCACACTGGGCTCCTTGCTCAGCACCTCTCCTTCTGCCTCTCCCCCTGCTTGTGTTCTCTGTCTATGTCTCTGTGTAAAATAAATAAATAAGTAAAATCTTTAAAATAAAAGAAGAAAATCTTTAAAAATAATAAAGTACTTTAACTCAGAGAAAGAAACAAATAATGTGATCTAGGATCTAGTACCTAGAACCCCAAAAAACAAAAACAAACCAAAACCAAAACAAAACAACCCAACCCAAACCAAAAAAACTCCTTAAAGTAAAACCCAAGAAATTAAAGTAAATGGTACACACATCTGGTGAAAAGATGTGGTAAAAATCATTCAAACACCATCATAATACTTTCCTTGCAAATCTGGGTATAATTTTCCTTTAAAGGAAGTAAGTTTGGAATAACCCACGAGATATGCAAACACTATACTGTTGTTTTTTGGGGTTTTTTTAATATATTTTTTTGAAGATTTTTATTTATTTATTTGACAGAGAGAGAGACAACGAGAGAGGGAACACAAGCAGGGGGAGTGGGAGAGAGAGAAGCAGGCTTCCCACTGAGCAGAGAGCCGGATGTGGGGCTCGATCCCAGGATCCTGGGATCATGACCTGAGCCGAAATCAAGAGTCAGATGCTCAACCAACTGAGCCACGCAGACACCACCAGAACACTACACCATTTAAAACAAAATTTTAGATTTGGTTTCAGGAAAATGTAAAAAGTCAGAATCCTGGCAGAGTTTATTTTTATGAATAATGAAGCAATGGCAAGAAGTATAATAGGGTACATTTCCCAAGATGGCAGGAATAGATCTTCAAGGAAAATAACTCCAGAATTACATAATGAAATAAAAATAACTGAGTAACTCCAAGAAATAAGTACCGTCTGAATGGTCAATAACACCCTGGTACTGAGGAGATCAATGCCATGGCAAAGTCAAATACAGTACAGTATGAGGGAAGTCCTGACACCCAAAGCAGCTAAAGCTACAATACCTCAAAGATTACAGAATTATCATGAGACAATGCAGCTTCTAATTTTTCTTACCCATGCTCAAGACAGCAGAGTTGGGGAAGAAGGTTAGGAAAGGAAAAAGTGCAGTGCTGTAATTTTATGCTGAATCCACCTCATGTAAGGAAATACAAGTAAGATGTTTCATACACAAAGCCCAAGAACAGAAGTAACTTTAGTTATACTGCCAATGACCTTATTTAGTTCCCTTTACAGGAAAAGTGGTTACTTAGCAGTGACGAGGAGGGCTGACAGACCTGAGGTTTGTAATTACACTGCTCAGATGAAGCATTAAATATAGTAACTAAGGAAAGGAGATATCACCTTGTAGCAAAAAGAGCCAGATTTAGATATTCACGAACCCATCCCAATTCAGATCTGACAGTGGCAATGGGCAAGTCACTTTAAATACCCTTAATCTTCATTTTCTCCTCTGTAAAATGGATGTAATACCACCTACTTTGTAATTTGACTGCACAGATTACAGATAATATATATATAAAGTGTAGTCAGAGAAGAGATTCAGTAACCGTGGTCATTACCCTAACAACTTGCTCCTCCAGTCCAGTCTCATAGTGTTCCAGTGTTCCCTGTCTCAAGTGATAGTCAATCACCTCCACTCCCATCAATTCTTCACTCCAAAGTCAGGGGAAACTTTTTTTTTTTTTAAGATTTTATTTATTTGACAGACAGAGAGAGCACAAGTAGGCAAAGAGGCAGGTAGAGGGACAGGGAGAAGCAGGCTCCCTGCGCAGGACTTGATCCCAGTACCCTGGGATCATGACCTCAGGCGAAGGCAGACATTTAACCGACTGAGCCACCCAGGCGCCCCCAGAGGAAACTTTTAAAAACAAATATGATCATGCCACCTTGCCAAACTTAAAATTCATCCATGACATCATAATGCTCTTAGAATCAAATTTTTACTATGACCTGACCATTTTCCCACACCCTCTGCTCCCGCCTGCTCTAGCACAACCCGAATCTAATAGGGAGAAAACATCAGACATATCCAATTTGAGGGACAGACTACTAAAGAGCTGGCCATCTTTAAAAATGCCAAGGTCATGAAAGACAAAGATTAAAGAACGGCACCGCATTAAAGGAGGCTATAAAGACACGTGGAAACTAAATGCAAAGGCAATGTGTGAGCCTGAATTAGGATATCAGGGGAAGAATTACCAAATCTGAATAAAATCTGTTGATTATATAGTAGTAATATTATATCAGTGTTAGTATTCTGATTTTGAGAGGTACATTGCGGTTATGTAAAAGAATGTACTTTCCCTTTGAAAACACACTGTGAAGTGTTTAAAGGTGAATGGGGCATCAAGTCTACAATTTATTCTGACATTTAAGAAATACAAATTAGATAGAATGATAGAGAAAGAATAAAATGTTGACATTTAGGGAATTCAGGTAGAAGTTATATAAAAATTCTTTGTACCACTTTTGCAACTTTCTTAGTCTGAAATTATATGTCAAACAAATAAATAAAAAGCTAAAAGCATGCACCGTATGAGAAAAGTTATCCAAAAAAAACATGGACCAATGAAAAAGTATGAATTACTGAAAAATGCTACAATATGGATTAACCTCAAAACCCACATATCATTCCATTTATACGAAATATCCAGAAATGGTCAATCTACAGACAAAAAGTAGACTAGGGACTGGCAGTGGGGACCTGTATTAACTGTATACATGTGTTAGGGATCTTACTGGGAAATGGAAATATTCTAAAACTGGATTATGGTGATGGCTGCACAATCCAGTAAACTTACTAAAAATCGCTGAATTCTACACTTAAAATGAGTGAAGTTTATAGTATGTATACCATACCTCAATAAAGTTGCTTCTGCTTTTTAAAGGTTTTTTTTTAAGATTTTATTTATTTATTTGAGAGAGAGAGAGAGAGTACATGAGAGGGGGGAGGGTCAGAGGGAGAAGCAGACACCCTGCTGAGCAGGGAGCCCGATGCGGGACTCAATCCTGGAACTCCAGGATCATGACCTGAGCTGAAGGCAGTCGCTTAACCAACTGAGCCACCCAGGCGCCCTGCTTTTTAAGGTTTTATTTATTCTAGAGAAAGAGAGAAAACATGAGAGGGAGTAGCGGCAGAGGGAGAGGGAGAGAGAAAATCTCAAGCAGACTCCACGCTGAGCACGGAGCCTGACGCAGGGCTTGATCTCATGACCCTGAGATCAAGACCTGAGTCGAAATCAAGAGTTGGTGGTTCAATCAACGGAGCCACCCAGGTGCACCAATAAAGTTGCTTTTCGAAAAAAAAAACAAAAAACGTGGAAAAGAAGTTAATCTGGTTTCTCATTCACTGAACATTTACAGAGGAGCTATCATGTAAGCAAAAGGTAGTAAGTGTTGGTGATATAAGAGAAAGCAGGGGCGCCTGGGTGGCTCAGTCGTTAAGCATCTGTTCCGCTCAGGTCATGTTCCCAGGGTCCTGGGATCGAGCCCCGCATCGGGCTCCCTGCTCCGTGGGAAGCCTGCTTCTCCCTCTCCCACTCCCCCTGCTTGTGTTCCCTCTCTCTGGCTGTCTTTCTCTCTGTCAAATAAATAAAATCTTTAAAGAAAAAAAAAGAGGAAGCAGAGGTTTCCGTAAGTACACATTCTTACATTTAATGCAAAAATAACAGGAGGTGCCTGGGTGGCTCAGTCGGTTAAGCGTCTCCCTTTTTTTTTTTTTAAAGATTTTATTCATGGGCACCTGGGTAGCTCAGTTGGTTAAGCAACTGCCTTCGGCTCAGGTCATGATCCTGGAGTCCCCGGATTGAGTCCCGCATCCGGCTCCCTGCTCGGCAGGGAATCTGCCTCTCCCTCTGACTCTCTTCCCTCTCATGCTCTCTCTCATTCTCTCTCTCTCAAATAAATAAATAAAAATATTTTTAAAAAAAAAGATTTTATTCATTTGAGACACAGATACAGAAAGAAGAGAGAGCATGAGCAGGGGGAGCGGCGGAGGGAGAGGGAGAAGCAGACTCCCCGCCAAGCAGGGAGCCCGATGCGGGGCTCGATTCCAGGACCCCAGGATCATGACCCGAAGGCAGACGCCCAACCATCTGAACCACCCAGGCGCCCCAAGCGTCTAACTCTTGATTTGGGCTCAGGTCATGATCTCTGGATCAAACACTGAGCCCCCAGTCAGGCTCCATGCCCAGATTCTCTCGCCCCCCGTCTCTATGCCCCTCCTCCTGCTGCCGTGCCCTCACACACTCTCTCTGTAAAAAAAAATGAATTAATAATAAAAATAATGGAACTGGCACTGAGCAGAGCCAGATGATATGTCTTTATTTCCTAGCGCGTGCACACACACTGTACAATCACTTAATTTATGATTAACTGATATTTCCTTCCTACCAGAGAGATGAGGCAAGTTGGTGCTAGTTTTAAATGTGCAGTAACAAGGGCGCCTGGGTGGCTCAGTTGGTTAAGCGACTGCCTTCGGCTCAGGTCATGATCCTGGAGTCCTGGGATTGAGTCCCACATCGGGCTCCCTGCTCAGCAGGGAGTCTGCTTCTCCCTCTGACCCTCTTCCCTCTCATGCTCTCTCTCATTCTCTCTCTCAAATAAATAAATACAATCTTTAAAAATAAATAAATGTGCAGTAACAAAAAAATTTAACCATATTTGTAATTTTGCTATCAAGAACTGAACACAATCAGAAATAACTATATACATAGCTATAAAAATAAAATTGACCATCTCAACCACTTTTAACTTCTAAGTGAACACTTTACTTACACTTAAGTATCTTCACACTGTTTATACAACCAAGCTCTAGAACCCTTATCTTGCAAAACTCAAACTCTATGCCCATTAAACATCTCTCTATTTCTCCCCTACATCCAACCCGTGGCAACCACTCTTCTCTACTTTTTGCCGCTATAAATAGGACTCATATAAGTGGGATCACAGTATTTCCCTTCTTGGGTCTGGTTTATTTTACTTAGTACAGTGTCTTTGAAGTTCATCCATACTGCAGCATGTTAGAATTTCCTTCCTTTTTAAGGCTGAATAATAGTTCACTGATATACATGCCACATTTTCTTTATCCATTCATCCATTAGTGGCTATCTGTGTTGTTTCTCTTTTGCCTATTGTGATTATTGCTGCAAGGAATATTGGTGTAAAAAGATCTATTCAAGTACCTACTCTCAATTCCTTTGTATATATACCCAAAAGCATACTTGCTGGATCAAATAAAATCCTGTAACTCCTACTCATTCTTTACCTTACTTTCAGTTTATGCAACACCTACAGGTAAGAATCAGACGAATCCACAGGTCGACAAGGAGCTTCCCAGGTCATCTAGCCCATTTACTACAGATGCTTAGAGCTCCTCCTAAAACATCATCAGTAGGTCATCATCCAGTCTTTCACACAAGCATATAAGGTGGTGGAGGCTAACTATGGCCTCAAGCATTTCCAATAATTCATAAATTCTTCCTTAAGCTAAGCCAAGTGTGTGTCTTCCCGTAAATCCATTTTTAGTCTTGATTTTTGCTGGGAATCAGTGGCTATCACGGTGAAAAAATCTATGACTTTCTGTACTTTGAATTTTCCAAAATGACCTTGTAATAAGTTATCTTTGTGAGTGGGGGAAAAAAATTAACACTTTGATTATTCTCTAAGACAGCCCTTCAAGTACGTTAAGACTCTTCATAAAATCCTAAACTCTACTCCTTTTCATATTTTTGGTTCTCTCCTCATGGGCATCCTCTCCAAGAGATTTAATAAAATTTAAAAAAAAGAAGAAGAAAAAGAAATTTAATAAATTTAATAAACTTTACAGTCCATCCTTAAAATTAACCACTGAGCGTGGCTCAGTTGGTTAAGCATCTAACTTTGGCTCAGGTCATGATCCCAGGGTCCTGGGATCCAGTCCCACATCAGGCTCCCTGCTCAGCAGGGAGCCTGCTTCTCCCTCTGCCTGCCACTCCCCCTGCTTATGCTCTCTTTCTGACAAATAAATAAATAAAATCTTTAAAAAAATAAAAAATAGGGACACCTGGGTGGCTCAGTCGGTTAAGCACCTGCCTTCGGCTCAGGTCATGATCTCAGGGTCCTGGGATTGAGTCCCAAATCCAGCTCCTTGCTCAGCGGGGAGCCTGCTTCTGCCTCTGCCTGCCACTCTCCCTGCTTGTGCTCACACTCTCTCACACAAATAAATAAAAATCTTTAAAAAATAAAAATAAATTAAAAAAATAAAGGTAGAAAAGCTTTCTAAAAAATAAAAAATAAATTAAAATTAAAAATAAAATTCACCAATGTCCTCCAGTATTTATTATGTCCATTTCAAGCCATTGATAAAAAAAGCTTTAAAGAGACTTCACCAGTCTATTTATTCTTACTGATATTTCCCCTTGCAATAAATTACCCAGCCTAATCTCTAATCCCAATCTCTTGTTCATTTTTCTGTATTCCCTCCTACAGAACAAGCTTGTCAAAACTAGGACTCAATTAATCAGCTTCCCTATCTCTGACTAAACTATTACACATTCTATATTTATCCTTCAAAGTTCAATCCCTGGAATTTCAATAGGATTAAATAACAGGCTCAGACTTCCAAAGTTACAAGAAATGTAGAGTCATCTAGTTCCCCAATGGATGCTTGAATGCCCTATTTCAGGTCAATTTTAAATATACAAAGATAATAAACATGTAAGAATCTTTTGCTTATGTGATATGCTTATACATACATCTATACAAACTCAGAAACATATGTAATCATTATCCACATACAAACTAAAAATTCAGCACCACATAACTTTAAAACTAAGAACTGATTTTTATGGCATGCCTACCCACACAGAACAAAACCAAACTCAACAGCACCATTATGTTGAAAAATAGGGAGTTAAGAAATTACTAAATTAATAAATAATCTTGGTATGTTTTTAATTCACTGGCAATTGTTGTATTCTTAAAAACCCTTTCACTAAAGTCTTTTGTTTGCTCTCTCTTGGTCATGTTAACCAGCAATTCTTCCAACAAGAAATTCATTTGGGTAACAACTAATCTACTTTTAAAAAGGAAGTAACTTAAATATAATGTAAGTTTTTAAATTTAAAAAATAGCATCTGACCCATCCATACGTTAACGAATTAGTTTCTTCAGACTATTTTCCTCCCCAAACATACCATGCAACAAAAGGGAAAGAATCACTGGAAAGGGAAAGGGTGTGCCGGGAAATTTTTAAACAGGCATTTCTGGAGAAGCCCAGTGGGGACCCCAAAATGACAGGTGTGGATTAGCAGAGTAGTGAAAGGGCACAAAACAAGTAAGAGTAATCTAGGACTAGCCTGGAGAGGGAGGTCACAGAAATAAACACAGACTCTGAAAAATTTGTCTCTATACTCTCTCTCTATCCTCTCATCTTTATCTTCCCATTATTGCCTTTTCCCCCACTACCGTTTTTCCAAAAGCATGCTTTGTCCAGTACCTATAAGATGTGAGCAAAACCATTTCATCAAAGGGGTAAAAAAAAAAAACAGAAAAAATATGGTCCAGGGACTCCTGGGTGGCTCAGTTGGTTAAGCGTCTGCCTTCGGCTCAGGGCATGATCCCGGGGTCCTGGGATGGAGCCCCATGTGGGGCTCTCTGCTCAACGGGGAGCCTGCTTCTCCCTCTCCCTTTGCCTGCCGCTCTGCCTATTTGTGATCTCTGTCAAATAAATAAAATCTTGAAAAAAAGAAAAAGAAAAAATATGGTCCAATGGTTGTTTTATTTGACTGATTCTGTTTTATTTTAAAGTAAATACATGAACAAGGTTCAATTATATTTAAATTAGAAAATTACAAACTCTCGATAGAGAAGGACTTCAGAGAACACCATAACTTTTCACCTAATGAGAAATATAAAAGAGTTCTTTAAGAGCCTTACTCAGTCTCCTCATCCCACTCAAAAGTGAGGCAACAGAAGTAGGACTTATATTTTACAGTCAGACAGATGTAGATTTAAGTTTTACCACTAACTCGTTAAGTAATTTCTCATTGCTTCAATGTCTTTAAGAAATAAAGACTTCAGAGGGTTTAAGATTAAATAGATCATATGCATAAAGTACGTGACTCCTATCTTAGCCAATAGCCATTTCCACTACTGATTAACTAAAGCATCCTGCTTTTCAATCTTATGAGAAACACATAATAAAAAGAAAATATAGACTTTGAGAGAAACACAATCCTTCTAGGAAAGGTCACTCTGTAACTACTGCATATAAAACAGTATCATCAACTGCCTTTATTTCAGCTGATCAGGATGCTAACATAACTTGGCTAGGCCAAGTTCCTGAAACAGCACATGTCTCTGAACTAAAGAGGTATAGAGGGTTGCATATGAGGACACACTATTCAGGGTAAAAGAAGTACCAGTGAAGAAAACAAACTAAAAATAGAATACTTGTCAATGTAAGCTACATAGTTCTAAAAGAAATAAGCTGGAGAGAGAACAAACTTCAACAGATTTCATTAAGTACTTCAAAAAATAATTTGTTGGGGTGCCTGGGAGGCTCAGTTGGTTGAGCGACCAACTCTTGATCTTGGCTCAGGTTGTGATCTCGATGTGAGTTCGAGCCCCACCTTGCACTCCACGCTTAGCACGGAGTTGGCTTGTCCCTCTCCCTCTGCCCCTCCCCCCTGCTCTTTCGTGCTCTCTCTCTCTCTCAAATAAATAAAATCTTTATAAAAAGATTAAAAAAAAGGGATACTGGAGCATCAGGAAAGAAGAAGACTAGAAATAAGGGTACATACAAGAGACTACCCTTCTCATGAATTTCTAACTAATACTTGATGATTGAAACAAAAATTATAACATTAAGTGATAAGACCCTAAATGGAATGGCTTCCACACTTCACTTAAAATGGTAAAATGTTCATACCATCAGACTGATAAATCACATATGTACACTGTAATACCCAGAGCAAACACTGAGAAAATTATGCACAGATACAAAGAAACACACTATAAATAAACCAATATGGAATCCTAAAAAAATAACATGAGAAGGCAAGAAAAGAAAAATAGAACAAGAGGGGCACCTGGGTGGCTCAGTTGGTTAAGCCTCTGCCTTTGGCTCAGGTCATGATCTCAGCGTCCCGGGATGGAGCCCTGCATTGGGCTCCCTGCTCAGCGGGGAGTCTGCTTCTCTCTCTGCCTCTCCCTCTGTATGCTCTCTCTGTCTCTAGTTCTCGTTCTCTCTCAAATAAATAAATAAAATCTTTTTCAAAAAGAAGGAGAGTAGAACAAGAAACAGAGGAAACAAACAGAAAACAAATAATAAAATGGCAGGCATAAACTGTATCAATAATCACCTTAAACATGAATGATGTAAATATGCAAATTAAAAGGCAAAGATTTAGCAGAGTTGACTTAAAAACCCCACAATCCAACTATATGCTATTTACAAGAAACATTCCAAATTCAGAGAAACTGGATCTCGCATAATACTTGTGGGAATGTAAAATGATACAATCACTCTGGAAAACAATGTGAAAATCTCTTTAAAACTAACATGCACTTACCACACAACCCAACAACTGCACTTCTGGGCATTTATGCCAGAGAAAGGAAAACTTATGTTCACACAAAAACATGTACACAAATTTTCATAGAAGCTTTATTTGTAATAGTCAAAAACTGGAAAAAAAAGAACCTGGAACAGTTCAGATGTCCTTCAATGGGTGAATGATTAAATAAGCTCTGGTATAGCCATGTCACTGAATACTACTCAGCAATAAAAAGGAATGAAATATTGACACATACAACTTGGATGAATCTACAGGGAACTACACTGAAAAAAAATCCCAAATAATTACATATTTTATACGATTCCATTAATAAAAATTCTTGAAATGACAAAATTGCAGAAATATAGAACACATTAGTGGTTGTTGGGGTTAAGGGGAATGGATGGAGGTGGCACTAGGGAGGTGTGGCTGTGAAACTGGCAACACAAGGGATCCTTTTGTTGATGAACCTGTTCTATATTCTGGCTGGTAGTAGATACGTGCATCTATACATGTGATAAAACTGCACAGAGCCAAATACACATCCACAAGTGCACATACATACACACACACAAATCAGTACAAGTAAAACAAAGTAGATTGTAGCAAAAGCAATATTCTGGTTGTGATACTGTACTAGGGTAGTGCATATATTACCACTGGACCCATCTGTATGAAGGGTTAGTTATTACAACTGCTTGTAGCTTATGTTTTTCTGTTGTACTCTAATTTTCTACAGTGCGCAACATATCGACATCTGTTGTTTCTCTTCTTCTGGAAAGAATGTGCACTTTGCTTTGGGGACCTATGACCTACCCCACTGGAAAGTCAAGTTATTTCACCATGCCTAGACAGTGAGCCAGCCAGGTTCACTCTTTCTTAAATTTTAACCTTGAACAGAGTAGACATAGACTAACTCATCCCAGCCAGAGAGTCTTGATGTGCCCATCCATTAGTTCTAGCTACCTGATCTCTGAAGCTGCCTTAGTTCTCTCAATTTCAAAGCCTGTTTCTTTCCTCTGAGGTTGTGAGCTATCCCACATTCTTCAAAAAAAAAATCCCATTTTGTTTAAATTATTCACATTTGGTTCCTGTTATTTGTACCTAAAGAATCTAATCAATATAAGTCCCGCTCAAAACACACACACACACACACACACACTTTTCTTATCTAGTTTTAAATATTTTTAATTTATAATTTTAACACTTTGTACAACCTGGATTAAGGTTTCCTCCATAAACTGATACTCAAAAATGAATAGATTCTTGTAAATGAACTTAATGGAATGCAAATATAGCCGGAGTTAAAAAGATGTACTAAGCTCCAACTAAAAGCCACGCCATACCCAAGTACATGAAAATACATTGTTGTGGTTCCTGTTCTCAAGTCTCACAGGCAAGGCAGATAATTATAATATGTAATTATAATATAACATAGGAAATGTTAAAACAGAGGTGTGTCTAAAATGTTATGTCAACACAGAAAAAAGCCAATTCAGTAAAGGGTCTAAACTATGAATCTTAACCTGTTCTAACCTGGTTTTAAATAAGTGTCACTACCATAGAGGATTTTACCAATATTCTCTCTAAATCAGAGCATAAACATATATATTTTCAATCTTATAGTCATAAAGCAAATGTTAGCTCACACATCTTCAACCCGAAATAGTTTCTGCAGAATACTAGGTATCCCAATGCTAGTAAGTCAAATGATAATTTTAAAACTAAATGTTGATTGGTTTCTAAAATTATGATCAAATAATGATTATTACAAACAGCAAGGACAAAAACAGCAAATATAATAAATAGTTACATAGTAATTTCACTCTTATTTAGTTTCTGGACTAATTGTTTAGTTTTATAAAGTAAAAATCATGCATCCAAAGGTGAGTTCAATTAAACTTGTAGAAGAGACTTTATCATTATACATACTTCCTTAGAATAAAGTAATACTTCTTACCTTCTGGAGTTGGAATGCACCCCAAGAAAATGAAAGAAAGAAAAAAAAAACTTTTAATTTTAATAGTAAAGTCAAAAAATAAACTCTCCCTTCCCCTCCCAGCAATATCCACAATTCTTCAAATTAGCACCCTCTCCCCACTTTGCTATATATAACATTCATTACTTCTTTAGAATTTACAAATTAGCCCAAAATATGACTTTGTCTAGAAATGCACAGTTAAACTCAACTAAATAGTCTAAACCATTTCAGATAGCAGTTGCAGTACCTTGATTATGTGGCATACAAAAACTATTAAAAGCAGTTTGGAGTTAAATGTGGACACAATGAATATTCTTTAATATTCTTCCCATGCATTTCAATTTCAAGGAGCCATCATAAAGCCATCAGCTATGGACCCTAAGGTTTATTAGCTTCCCTTTGATCCATAATGAACTCACTACCATGAAGCTGAATACAATGGATAAAAATAGTCTTTTCTGTCAATATGCAAGCATTTGGGGGTTTTTGTTTTTTCATTATTAATCCTTTTTGACATCCCTACAAGGTTTGTGTGCTTGAAAGCAGACTGCAATGGACAGATAAAGAAAACACAGGCTGAACTCAAAGTCAGCTAATTTTTAGATAAATATGGTATCAATATAATCAATAATGTTCTTCATTCTTAAACTGAGCTCTTTCTAGTAAATCACCTTAAGACAATTCAGCTTGGCAAATAATCCAATGACCTACTCTGCAGAGATAATGATTTCTGCTGAAAATTAACAGAGATTGTAGACTTTATTTCCCTTGCTACGTATTTTACATAAGGACAGACGGGGGAAAAAAACAGGTGCTAGGTTAGTTTTTAGAATGAAATGAGATAAAACATACTTTAATACCACGAGAGAGATTATTTTGTTCACAAGTAAATGTATTAATACTAATCAAATTCAACTGGGACTCCTCCAAAGAGGTAAAATTTCAATCTGGCAAATGTTTCCTGAGTATGATCTTTGCTAGGTAGTTCCCAGGATTCTTTACAATTCCAACTCTTAAAGGAACTTGCTTAGGATACAAGACTGAGACATTAAAAAAACAAAAAACAGAAAAACAACCCTTGTTAGGGAAGAAACTGGGAGCTCTACAAAACAACAATATAAAGAGCTACTTAAATGTTCCATCACTACAAGTTCTTTAAAAATATACTGGCCCTTGGGTGGCTCAGTTGTTAAGCATCCGACTCTTGATCTCAGCTCAGGTCTTGATCGCAGGGTCATGAGTTCAAGCCTCACACTGGACTTCACACTGGGTGTGGAGCCTACTTAAAAAAATGTACTGGCCCCTTCAGAAGCCAAGTTACTATAATGCCTGAGGTTTTTGTTTCAAATTCTTCCAGAAAGCCATTTACAGTTAGACAGCAACTATCCTAAAGTTATTATATGTCAGCACATAATATAAATATTGTTTGATTTGAAAAAGAGAGCAGAGACTAATCAGAAGAGTAGGGAAAAACTAGGGCTGTAGAGGCAGTATGATACACTAATAAGAACAAAACCAGAAGCAATAAGCCTGGGTTTCTAGTTTCACAGAACTTGTATGGCCCTGACCAATCTCCATGGGCCTTAATTCTTCAATAATAAAATGAGATGTAATGGTAATATCCCAATTATCTTTTCCAGCTATAATATTCTGTGACTGAAATAATGTGACTGGCTTTAAAACAGGGGTCAGGGAAGGGACACAAGGGTGAGGAATGCAAGAGATTACCCTTTTAATTGGGGTCATGATGTTGTAAACAACTAGATAAACTTACATTCTTATCAGCTACATAACTTATTCTCCCACATCAATTTTATGGCATACAAGATTCAAATTCTTGCCTCGCCAAAATCATTATTATATATCAAGAATCCTTGTGACAACTCCTAAATGGGCTAATTCAGAAAATACTCAATCTATGGATGATAAATTCATAAAACAAGAATCTTAATTGGTCTTTTCCTCTTCTACTTATGAATGGGAAGAAAAACCAGTAGAATAGGGTCTCAGAAAATAATTATTTTGTTATTTTTCTCTTCTTTCCTAAAAACTCTTTCTCTATTAGCAGATATAAGAAGAGTCAAGGTAATATAGCTAATAGGATGAACAAGGCAGGTTAAGAAATCTTGGGGATGGGGGCAGGCACTAAAGCAATGGCTACTTTAGAAGGAAGGCTTGAAGTCCCACACTTAATGCTATAAAAGTACACTGTAACATCAATGGCTGCCACAGCTGATGAAGGAGTGAAACCTGTTGTACAAGACTAAGGAAAAAAGTAGTAATGAGTGATAACAGCAAGGATTAGCAGGAATGGTCTCACAGCATATATAAGCATTCGACTGACAGAATGTTCCTTGTATGTTTTACCCATAGTATGCATACTTAATGTCTGTGCTTAGTTGCTCTCTTTCTGATAGGCCACAATATCCAATTTGCACACAGTCCCTTGGGTTCATAGCTGTAGATATATACTGTAATGCTGAAGTAATAAAATGCCTAAGATTGACATCAAAACAGTCTGGGGTGGGAAGACCCTTTATAATTTAGCTGGAGGACACATACTTTTGTTTCAATTTGCAATTTTCTAAAAGTAAAAATTTTTATTTAAATAACAGACTTCAGGCGCCTGGGTGGCTCAGTTGGTTGAGCAACTGCCTTCGGCTCAGGTCATGATCCTGGAGTCCCGGGATCGAGTCCCACATCGGGCTCCCTGCTCAGAGGGGGGTCTGCTTCTCCCTCTGACCCTCTTCCCTCTCGTCCTCTCTGTCATTCTCTCTCTCAAATAAATAAGTAAAATATTTTTAAATAAATAAATAACAGACTTCAGTACCTACTTTACTAACCTAGACTTGTAACATAAGTGAAAGCATATTAGCATGAAAGGAAAAGGACGTGTTCTTGGATTCTATAACGTACCAGGAGAACTCTTCACTTACTGACAGCCAAAACAGGTATTAGGTATTTATCTCTGACAACAGATACCTACTCTACAGCTCCAGATCATGCTACCTTTTAACTGCTATCTTGAGACTTATAACATAACCAGGCCCTGCACCTGAATACTTTCTCACCTCTCTTGAGGTTCAAAACTTTTTTTTTGAACTCACAAGTACATGTTCAGTGAATCCTTTATCAGTTCCTCACTTGACCAGTTTAATTCCTCGGTTCCTTTCTATAGTAAATGGCAGCTATGTAATCCCGAAACCTAGAAATCATTTATTTCCTCCTTCCTTTTACTTCTCACATCCAATCCAACAGCAAGTCCTGAAACACGTATCTCAAATCAGTCTATTGTCTCCAGCACTACTCAGGTAATCCAAACCACCACACCTTGTATATATACTCTAGTAAAACAGCCCCTTTATTAGTCTCCTTAACACCTTCAATCCAATTTCATGATTTAAAATTGAGTGAGAGAGACTTGGTGAAGACAGAGCAGACCCACAACAGCCTCTCTCTCCCTCTGGCTGGATGCAACTAAAACCTGTGAACAAAAATACAAAAAGCAACTTCCCATACAAAAATGTGTACATAGATGTTCACAGTAACATTATTCGTAATAGCCAAAAACTGAAAATAACCCCAATGTCCATCAATTGATGAATGGATAAACAAAATGTGGCATGTGCATACAATGGAATACTATTTAGCAATAAAGGAACAAAGTATTGATAAATGTTACAATATGAATGAACCTTCAAATCATTACACTATATGAAAGAAGCCAGTCACAAAAGGCCACATATTCTATGATTCCATTATATGAAATATCCAAAATTACAAGTTTATGGAGACAGAAAGTACATTATTGATTGCCTAGGGCTGGGGTACTGGGGGTGAGGCAAGGAAGGGGAGTGACAGCTAATATTGCAGGGTTTCTTTGGGGGTAATGGAAATGTTCTGGGTGAATATATTAAACGAAAACCACTGTGTGGCGCCTGGATGGTTCAGTAGGTTAAGCGTCTGCCTTTGGCTCAGGTCATGATCCCAGACTCCCGGGATCGAGTCCCACATCGGACTCTGTGCTCAGCACAATCTGCTTCTCCCTCAACCCCTCCCCCTGCTTGTGCTCGCTCACTCTCTCTCTCAAATAAATAGGATCTTTTTAAAAAAAGAACAAACACTGGACTGTATGCTTTAAAATGCTTTTACGGTATGTTCATTATATATCAATTTTTTTTATCTATCTATTTATTTATTTATTTATTTTAAAGATTTTATTTATTTAATCGCCAGAGAGAGACACAGTGAGAGAGGAAACACAAGCAGGAGGAGTGGGAGAGGGAGAGGGAGAAGCAGGCTTCCCGCGGAGCAGGGAGCCCGATGCGGGGCTCGATCCCAGGACCCCGGGGTCATGACCTGAGCCGAAGGCAGACGCTTAACGACTGAGCCACCCAGGCGCCCCATTATATATCAATTTTTAAAAAGCAACAACCTTAAACATTAAAAATCAAGAAAGCTG
The DNA here is from genome assembly GCF_037043125.1 of Eumetopias jubatus. Classification (NCBI taxonomy): domain Eukaryota; kingdom Metazoa; phylum Chordata; class Mammalia; order Carnivora; family Otariidae; genus Eumetopias; species Eumetopias jubatus. The sequence goes on from NW_028274815.1 coordinate 21,117,195, forward strand.
GCACATTTGGGAAGTCAAAACTTTATTCATATGGAGTATGTAGTAAAGAATTTACCTTTACCCAAAGAGAGGTCTGCCCTTTGCCTTTGGACTAAGAAATACCAACCATATTGATGACTATCAGATACAATGATTTTTTAAGAGACTGATTGATCGATCGATTGCTTTAACTAAGAAAGGGTGCTGGATGGCTCAAATAGTTAAGTGTCTACCTTCAATTCAGGTCATGATCTCCAGGTCCTGGAATTGAGCCCCAGATACGGCTTCCAGCTCAGTGGCGATTATGCTTCTCCCTCTCCCTCTGCTTCTCCCCCTCCTGCTTGTGTTCTCTCTTTTAAAAAAAAAAAATCAACTCCAATAATCCACCAGATAAACAGGCTAAATAAGAAAAAAACATGAGTTGATTTTGAAAGACTGTCAAGATGTTTTCATAAAAAAGTGAAGATAAAAGATTGATGTCCTAAGGTGAGAAATCTTAGATCCCATACAGAGAACAGCCATGTATCTGTTTAGCTAGAGTGCAGCTGGAGTGCAGATGGAAACAAATCAAGGGAACCAAAGTGGTGTGTGGGGCCAGACAATGATCTCGATTACTCTACTTAAAAACTACTGAAAGCTGCTGCGCTAGTTATCAATTTATTGACTTTCAGCTCCAAATCCAACCTTCTTTGTCCTTCTCTGTGGTAGTGGAGCTGGACCCTATAAACACCTCCTTTGCCAGCCGGCTCGATGTTAAGTTTTGTCAGCAGAGCACCGGAAGAACACTGCAGAATGAAAGGGGGCTTTTCTTTCTGGTTTACTGTGCCCTTGCCAGCCTGCTCTTACGGCAGGCAGCACCCAGCAACATGAGGGACACTCAATGGCACCCAACCTTCAGCAAGGTTCAGCAGAATGACTATGGGTGGCTTCCCAGAAAATTCTGCTAGTGCCTCAGCCGGCTCCCCAGTGAATGTGGGACAGGTGCCCAGCAGGAAGTTTTCCAGCAAGTTCTACTAATACCTAGTAGGCAGTTTCCTATTTGCCAGCCCAGGCTACAGCACCAGTGAACTTTGTCATCCATTGGACCAGAGCCCCACCCACTCCATTAAGATCTGAATCGCAACCTAGGGACTTAGAGGGAGGTCTCGAAAGTTACTCTTTCTTAGGGCACATTGCCTCAGCCCTACAGGTACTGGTTACTCCCTTTAAATAGTTAAAATTTCTGGTTAACCAATTAGTAACTTAACCAGTTAACTGAATAACTTCCCTGTTTAAATTACCATGTAACTTTTGTCTGCTGACCAGACCCTGAGACGTAAAACTGTATAGCTCCAAGACTGCAGAAAATATCTCTGAAAAACCCTTTTAAGTTCTTAAAGGGACTAGTACCTCACTCTTTCTCAGCCAGGAGCCAATCATTTTTAATACTTTTTTTGTTGGTTGGTTGTGGCAAAATATACGCAACGTGCAAGTTACCATCTGAACCATTTGTAAGTATAGATTTCAGCGGCACTGAATACATTCACAATGTTGTGCAACCATTACTACTGCCCATTTCCAGAACTTTTTCATCATCCCCCAAAAAAACTCTGTACTAATTTAAACAGTAACTCTCTATTCTTCCCTACTCTCAGCCCCTGGTAACCTCCATTCCACGTTCTGTCTCTACTGAGTTTGCCTGTTCTAAGTATCTCATATAAATGGAACTGTAGAGTATCTGTCCTTTTTTTTCTTCTGTTGCCACATCACTATTTGTCCTTTTGTTTGTCTTATTTCACTTCTCATGTTTTTCAGGTTCATCCACACAGCATGTATCAGAATTTCAATTCTTAAGGGTGAATAATATTCCACTGAACATATATACTACACTTTATTTATCCACTCATCTTCTGATGGACATTTGGGCTGTTTTATTTTAAAATAAAATAATATAATATGGAATAATCAAAATTAAGTGAGCTTCTTCAGAATGGGGAACACAGGGAAAACTACAAAGGGAAAAAAGAATTGAGAGCCAGGTACTGAGGACTGAAGAATGAAAATTAATTTTAAGAAGTAGCATATCTTCAATAAAGAAATTATCTATTTCATTCTGTAACCTGTCTAAAAACTTTAAAGTTTATAAGACTATCATTCAACACAACGCTGCAGCAAGAGAATAAGCTGTAACTGCATCTGAATATAATCTTCCAACCCCTGATACTTCATATATGCATTAACAAGTAGGTTTTCAAGCACAAAAGAGAAGGGGAAAATGAGCAGATGCCACTACCCTCATAGAGCTACCTTAATGTAAGCTATAGAGAAGTTGTATGATTTTTTTTAAGATCACAAAAATATGTAATTTCAAGCCTTAAGTGGTATGAAGAAATAAACAGAACACTATAATACACTAAAAAAGGAAATCTGCTCTAGCTCGTAAACTCAGCCAAAGTTCTCTGAATAAGACATACTCAAACTGACACCTGAAAAATAAGATGGAACTGAGAGAAAAGCACATTCCCTGCTATGAAGGCAGCATATACAAAGGCTGAGGTGAGAAACAGCTTCCCTACCTATTTGAGAATTGACAACATATATATTTAAAGCTATGGGGATGGACAAAACTGCATTAAGTTAGAAGGTAATGAGCAAAAAAACTGAGAAGGAAGAAGGAAGAATGTCTGTGGTCACTTCAGGCAACAAAACAGAGTTTCAAGAAGGAAGCAGTATTCAACTGTGTTAAATAATTCTAAGAAGAAAGAGTCAGGAACGAAAAGTCCCATGGAGTTAACAAAATGGAAGTCATTGGTGACTTAGAACTGCTTTGTGGTCACATAACGGCTTCACAACAATATAGTTTAACCAAGGACAGCTACCTATAAATTGTTATCACTAAGCAAAGCCAGAAGCTATTTTTGATGACTCTACCATCTTGCTACTTTTTCTAAATTTCTTCTTTTTGCCCTTCTTTATTTACTATTCTTACCTGCTCCCTAGAAATGATAACGACAAGTTTAAAGTCATAGAGCCTTAGTATGTTGGAGCTAGATGACCCTGACTGGCATTTAGAACTAAGGGACTGATGGGAGTCTGGTCTCTATACACCAGATATCCTGGTCAATTTCCCCAGCATATCAAAAATCTAATTTTAAGGAAAAAAAAATGAAATCTCTTGCTCATTCCTATTCTATAAGTCAATAGCATTATAAAAGAATATTAGAATACCTTAGCAGAATTGTTCCTCAGACCACAAAAATCACTGTCCTTTTTTCCTATACCTTTGCACAAATTGGTGGTATTAAATAGGCATTCTGCGGGGATGGGGTAACTGGGTGATGGACATTAAGGAGGGCACGTGATGTAATGAGTACTGGGTATTACATAAGACTTATGAATCACTGGGGGCGCCTGGGTGGCTCAGTCGTTAAGCGTCTGCCTTCAGCTCGGGTCATGATCCCAGGGTCCTGGGATCAAGCCCCGCATCAGGCTCCCTGCTCCACAGGAAGCCTGCTTCTCCCGCTCCCACTCCCCCTGCTTGTGTTCCCTCTCTTGCTGTGTCTCTCTCTGTCAGGTAAATAAATAAAATCTTAAAAAAAAAAAGACTTATGAATCACTGAACTCTACCTCTGAAACTAATAATACACTATATGTTAATTAATGAATTTAAATTTTAAAAAAATAAAAAATAAAAATACGCAGTATGCTTTAATTTTAATCTAATAAATCTTATCTAATTCAAATAAAAATTTAGAATTGTATCATTGATAAATTAAGTGATTAATTTTCTAATTTACAAAAATGTTTAAAAGCTGGGCGCCTGGGTGGCTCAGTAGTTAAGCATCTGCCTTCGGCTCAGGTCACGATCCCAGCATCCTGGGATCGAGCCCCGCATCCGGCTCCCTGCTCGGCGGAAAGCCTGCTTCTCCCTCTCCCACTCCCCCTGCTTGTGTTCCCTCTCTCGCTGTCTCTCTCTGTCAAATAAATACATAAAATCTTTAAAAAAAAAAAAAGTTTTACGGGGTGCCTGGGTGGCTCAGTCATTAAGCGTCTGCCTTAGGCTCAGGTCATGATCCCAAGGTCCTGGGATCGAGCCCCGCATCAGGCTCCCTGCTCTCCGGGAAGCCTGCTTCTCCCTCTCCCGCTCCCCTTGTTTGTGTTCCCTCTCTCACTGTGTCTCTGTCAAATAAAAAAATCTTTAAAAAAAATAAAAAATAAATGTTTAAAAGCTAATTCCTCAAATGCATTTCAATGTTTCCATTTACAAATGTTCACACAATTTCTCAGAGACATATGTTACATAAAATGAAATAATACTAATTTATACTTCATTGTTTCACAGTAATAAAACAAAGCTAATTTATTCCCAGCCTACTGACATTTGGCCACAAGTCAAAACAAAATTTTTTTAGCTGTTAGCAAAGGGCCAAAAACTCAATTCTGTATTAAAGAAAGAATTAAAATCTAGAATATGCAATAGCTATGTATCAAAAAATATATTACTGTCCATTTACAAATATTTCAGCATAGCTCACTATTACTCTGGCATCCGAGCTGAACAGTTATTCAGTGTGAAGGACTGCCTGGCACAATGTGAGACATTTAGCATCCCTGTTTCCCGAACATTAAATGCCACGGTGCTCCCCTTCTTTCTAGACACTTTGAAAATCAAAAATAACCTCATAAATTCTGAACACTTTCCCTAAGGGCATTTACACAATGCCACCCCCACTTGAGAACAACTAGTAGCAGTTTTAAAGCACCACAACCTTTCCCACCTTAATGAAAGTATCTCTCAGGTAGATTCCCAGATTTCCACGTCAGCAATACCAAGTATGTTGACCATAATTTTAACATTTCTTGATGGGAGAAGATCTTAATTATGAAGTGACTATTATGTGCTATTCTTAATATAAGGCTCTTAGAAATTAAAGTGTGTTTTATCTTTGGTCCTGTATTAATTGACCCCAAGCTGTTTTATTTGTTGTACATAAAACTATTACTGAAAATATATACTGCTTTGTTCGTATTTTTTCCATTTTATTCCTTTTGGCCAAGGTTACTTCTTCCTAGACTGTCTACCTCTAGCATTCTCCCTGTACTAGAGAATATTTTTTACCTGCTAATGACCAAGCTTATTAAATCAAAAGCCTGAACTCATAGATGAAGGCTTGAAAATGGCTCCAGGCCTTCCTAAGAATTAAAGTGCATGGGTTGCACACAACTAAGAATTTTTTTTTTAATTTACTTGTGGTTTTGTAACTGTGCTATGACTGAAAACTTCAAAGATCTGACAACTGAACAAATCAGAAATTAGCAAAGCAGTTATTACTAAATCATCAATCTTCAGGACTAATGTACACTGCTATACACTATGAAATACTCTAATCAAGTATTATAATTATTACTAATAATATTTAAATAACTCACCTGATTTCTTTTAGTCCTTCTCTCTGGATAACTTGAAGAATTTCTTTATGACTCATGGGTGTATTGGGGTATTTTTCTAAGACCTGAGAAACAAGTACATAATAATAAATTATTTCCTTTTATTGTAATTATATATGTAATTATATCTCTTATTCTTACTAAAACTATGTATTAATTTCACCCAGCACATACATATCCAGAGACTTTCCATCCCTTATATTTGGGGACAATAAGAAAAACAGAAAATTAATGGAATATAAACAGGTTCTTCTCTCTTTTAGCCACAAACAGTATGTCAAGTCCTGAAGTAGAAATGGATCAAAAAGGATAAGATAAATAACTATTATTAATGTGTAATATGAAATTATGTTTACTTTCTGCCTCCACCCCCATATCACAGGCCTAACTGTGGATCTATAGACTATAGTTACTTAAAGATTATGGGCGTCTGGGTGGCTCAGTCGTTAAGCGTCCACCTTCAGCTCAGTTCATGATCCCAGGGTCCTGGGATCGAGCCCTGCATCGGGCTCCCTGCTCAGCAGGAAGCCTGCTTCTCCCTCTCCCACTCCCCCTGCTTGTGTTCCCTCTCTCGCTGTGTCTCTGTCAAATAAATAAAAACTTTTTAAAAAAATTATCCATCTTTACATTTCCAGCAAAGATTAGTATGCCATGAGTACTCAATAAATTCTTAACAAAAACAAATGAGTAATACATTTGTAGCAATATTAACAGGTATCTATGTTCTGGTTCTGGTAAAAAAAAAAAAAAAAAAAAAGGAGTAAGCATAGTTTGTCCTGTCTCTTGGGTTGAATACAACTAAAAACCTGGACAGAATGCATGGAGCAGCTATCTAAAGTCTCTGAAAATGGCAGCAACTGGCCCGGAGCAGGAAACCACAACTAGAAGTTATAATAACCCCAAAGTGAGTTTCCTGGTTTTGTTTCCTCTGGGACCACTCAGCCTAGACTCAAAGGCAGTACAAATTCAGAATTGTCCACTAAGTGCAGACAGAAATGGCTCCAAAAGAATTCTTCTTGGTCTGAGGATCCATAAAGGGGGCCCCTAGGAAGATGGGGTTTTCTGGGTTTTTCCCTCTTCCACTTGACCTGTGCCCCCAAGCCAAGAGCAGCAGCCTTGGCAGTGATAGTATCAGCAGTGGCTGAACAGGGACCCAAAACTCCAACAAAGCAGAATCCTTCTGTTCCCATAAGTGTGAAAGGAATCCACACGGCTTTCTTTCTCTGCCATCCTGTTGTTTGGCATCAAAGGCAAATGTGGTTGTGGAAGTATAAAGCAAAAGAGAAATAAAGCCCCAACTGTCTAGCCATGGGACATGGAAGACGGTCTCTAGGAGGCAGAAAGTATCAGGGAACTTGCAAAGAGAAAGCCATTTGAGAAAGTGATACCATGAAGATCTATAAACACTCCTGGGGTCACTCCAGATCTATGCAAATGTGTATCTGACACTAATCATACTATCAGGTTCCCAAATTAGCCAGTAGGTGGTACACATGCAGAACACATCAGAACAGCTTTGCAAAGGCTTTGAAAACTAGACATTGGAATTTTAGTGAAGAGAAGTATGGGTTCAAGTTTGTGATCTGAACCTAACAAAGTCAAATGCCTGCTTTAAAAAAATTGCCTCCCCCCACCATTCTCCACTTAATTTAAACTTGGCTTCTTGAAGCATAGTTATAATAGTTGCTTTAAAGTCTTTCTCTGGGGATGCCTTGGTGGCTCAGTTGGTTAAGCATCTGCCTTCGGCTCAGGTTATGATCGCAGAGTCCTGTATCGGGCTCCTTGCTCGGCAGGGAGCCTGCTTCTTTTCCCTCTGCCTGCCACTCCCCCTGTTTGTAAGCACGCATGCACTCTCTCTTTCTCTCTCTCTGACAAATAAATAAATAAAATCTTTTAATAAAGTCTTTGTCTAATTCCAACATCTGTGTCATCTTGGGTTTATTGTGTGTAGGTTGTCTTTTCCTTATGAGTTCTTGAGATTTTCCTAGTTCTTCATTTGTCAAGTGATTTTGGATTGTACATTAGACATTTTGATGTTGTTATCTTACTCTATGTCTCTTTAAATGCAATGGAGAATGATTGGGGGGTGGTGGATTTTTAAGGGTAATCTGCAGTATTTGTCTTTCTCTGACTTGTTTCACTATACAGCTAGTATACTATGGCAGATTTCCTTCTTTGTTTATGGCTGAATAATATTCCATTGCATACATATAGTAATTTTCTTTATCTGATCATCTGTTGTTAGACACTAAAGTTGTTTCCAGGGGCACCTGGGTGGGTCAGTCGGTTAAGTATCTATCTGCCTTCGGCTCAGGTCATGATCCCAGGGTCCTGGGATTGAGTCCCACGTCGGGCCCCCTGCTCAGCAGAGAGAGCCTGCTTCTCCCTCTCTCTCTGCTTGCTGCTCTGCCTACTTGTGCTCTCGATCTCTCTGTCAAATAAATGAAGTCTTAAAAAAATTAATAAAAATTAAAAAATAAAGTTGTTTCCATTTCTCAGCTATTGTAAATAATGCTGCAATGAATACAAGGGTGCAGATCTCTCTCCAAGACAGTGATTTCATTTCCTTTGGATATATACCCAGAAGTAGGACTGCTGGTAGTTCTCTTTTTAATTTTTTGAGGAACCTCCATACTGTTTTCCATAATGGCTATACCAACTTATGTAGCACAAAAAGAGCTTTTATATAGAGATATACACACAAAAGATGGTCAAATAAGAACAAAAAAGACTGATATACCTACTAAAAAAACAAAACCTGAGCCCACAGAAAACATATCTTCCTATAGTGCTGCCCAGATAAAATGTACAAAATTTTTACTTTTTCCCTTAATTTATAAATATTTCTAACTGCCATACGGTTCACAAACACTGCATAGCCATTCTATTTCATTTGATCCTCACAACAACCCAAGAAAGAGCAGAATAGGGATGCCTGGGTGGCTCAGTCGGTTAAGTGTCTGCCTTCGGCTCAGGTCATGATTCCAGGGTCTAGGATCAAGTCCCACATCGGGCTCCTTGCCCAGCGGGGAGCCTGCATCCCCCTCTGCCTGCCGCTCCCCCTGTTTGTGCTCTCTCTCTCTCAAATAAATAAAAATCTTTAAAAAAAAAAAAAAAGAAAAAAGCGAGCAGCATAGGTTTAGTTATGTCTATTTTACAGGAAGAAAAGTAAGACTCAGAGAAGTTACAAAGCATAGTCTGAACTTAGATGGCAAAACTCTTAATTCCCCAAGCTAAAGAGGATAATAATAACACTTTATACAAAGCAAACGGTTCAATGATTAAAAATATATATTTATTTTGTTAACTAAAATATACACTGGAATGATAAAAACTGTGCCTCTGTTGGATAGGTAGGTTCTTACTTACTGAGGCAAAAAAACTAACAGAATTGCAGAAATGTCACTTGCTATTTTGATTAAGATGAGAATGGAACATTCAACTGTAAAGATCAGATAGAGACCTTTTTCTCAGAGGTCTACTTTGAAACATGACAAGATTAGCTTAATGAAAACATCAGCCTCCACATGTCTATAATTAAGTCGTTATCTTAAGAGGTAGGTTCCTGGCTCTGGCTTTAGTAATGAGCAAGGACATAAAAATGAAAAACAAGATCCTGGTGGGGCCTGGGAAGATTCTGAGTATTTTGAGTGTGTTTCGCAAACTCTAGTATTAATCAGGCTTGAGGCGCCTAGGTGGCCTCAGTCGGTTAAGTGTCCCGACTCTGGAAGTTGGGCTCAGGTGATGATCTCAGGGTTGTGAGACAGAGCCCCACATCGGGCTGGGCATACAGCCTGCTTAAGAGTCTCTCTTTCCCTCTGCCTCACCCCTCCCCAAAAAAAAGCTAGACAAGGGTGTTTCACCAACTTCCAATGATTTTTCATGGTATTCCACAAAGAAATTAATTCCAGGTGCTGAGTTACTATATAGTCATACCCCATACGTAAAGTAACAACGGTTTCCCCAATGATAAAACATATTCATTCTAGAAAATTAAAACATACAAAAAAAAGTTTTAATTGTATGTATTGTATGGATAGGGATTCTGCCATGAGAGAACAGGACTTAACGTTCTGGCATATTCCCTTCCAGGAGTTTTTCAGTAACATTGTACATACTTGAGATTTCTTCTGCATATACCAGTTGCTACTGTTCTATTATCACAAGCCCTTTTTTGCAAATCTTGAAACATTATTGATATATTTCAGAGCAGCATAATGCTCCACTGAATGTGTATACATATACACACTAAATCACGCAGTCCATATTTCCTATTGTTGCATATCAGAATAACTTAAGGAGGCACTATATCCTGAGACACTATACCAACACAGGCTTAGAGTGAGACATCCTTATTTTATTCCTGAATCTACCATTTAGAGCTTTGTGACTTGGGAAAGTCAATCTCTGTGCCTAAATTTCATCAAGAAAATTAGAATAAGAACATCTTTAAATTATGGAATAACCATGAGCATCAGAGAGAATACTTTGTTTTGAGCTGCTCTGCTGAGAACTGGAGAAATAGCAAATTCTCAATAACTGTGTTATTGTTTCTTTTTTTACTGTAACAAATGCCAAATGTTTCTGATTATTTTTAAAGTTTTCTAACAAGTGGAATTGCTGAATAAAGTTATTTTAATATTACCAAATTGCTATCCACCAGATGTATAGGAGTTTCACATACCATTAACCAGCATCTGTATCATTTTAAAAATCCTTGGTAACTATTTTAAATATACATATACTACAATTTTAAAATGCTAGTTACTAATGAGGTTGGATTTTTCACATCATTAGACATTTGTATTTCCTATGTTGAATGACCCTGACATGAGGCAATAAGTTACTTGATCTAAATAATAAAAATCATATTAAAAAATAAAATTATAGGGGTGCCTGGGTGGCTCAGTCGTTAAGCGTCTGCCTTTGGATCAGGTCATTATCCCAGGGTTCTGGGATCGAGCCCCGCATCGGGCTCCCTGCTCCGTGGGTAGCCTGCTTCTCTCTCTCCAACTCCCCCTGCTTGTGCTCCCTCTCTTGCTATGTATCTCTCTGTCAAATAAATGAATGGAATCTTTAAAAAAATTATTTAAAAAATTGTAAAATTTAACCAGCCAGGGGTGCCTGGCTGGTTCAGTCAGTGGAGTATGGGACTCCTGGTCTTGGTGTCATGAGTTTGAGCCCCACGTTAGGCATAGAGCCTACTTAAAAAACAAAACAAAACAAAAAAAACCAAAAAATTTAACAACTACGTCACAGAAATATCAGAGAGTTGTCTGAACACTAGAAATACACTGCTTTTATTCCATTACAGAAAGGAGAACATTCAATGATTTTGCCAAGTCTACCTAAATTTATTTCTATCAACAAGTTAAAAGAGTAAAACTGTACACCTTATTGGCCCAAAGCAGAAAACTATGGTATGGGTATAAACGATGCTCCATATTTAGTTGCTATTCTAGGCAAATTCAGTTCCAACATAGAACTTCCCCTCAAATAATCCATCTGGTTGCTGGAAGAAAACACACAGCCACTGAAATCTATGAGGAATTCTTGCTCCAAGTTCTGCTTGGGAAAGTGGGAAGATGTAGAGGTTTTTGTAAACCGTACTGAAAACCCTGGAGTTGACAAAAGAAGACCACTTTGTGCAACAGATGTCATGCTTGCCCTGGTCAAGAACTAGAAGGGATTTCTAGGGAAACTGATAAAATCATCCACCTGGCAATTAAATTTCACCCTGTTACTATCATTAGGAAATCCTGGATACTAAAAACATATAATACAAATTTAAATAAGGGCACAAATAAGAGATCTGCTTGATTTTCTTAAATGGTATCAGTACTTACAACAAATACTCCTCTCCACACAGTAGTAAATTGACTGAGACTCTGTTTTGGTCTCTGTAAGAGCTATTAATATGGGAAAGGGATTTCAGCTGGAAAAAAAAAATTAACTGATGGAAAACATTCAAGTGTTTCAAAGCGTAGGTAGAGAGGTCAAAGAGCCTGCTTCTAATAGCTCTAAGAATACATCCTAGGTGACTAAAGGCTCTAAACACCAATCCTTCATTGGTAGAGTGAGGGTTATAACATTCTCATAAATAGGAACATGAAATAAAACATTCTGCAGTATTCTTAACTTACCATGTGTGGCTGATAAACAAAAGTGGCTTTTGTTATTATTAGTCAACTATATGACAAAACTGTTTCCCAGTTTACATTTCTGATACTACCCTCATTTAAAATTTCACCAGTGTTCGTAAGAGGGATAAAAATACAAAAGGGGCGCCTGGGTGGCTCAGTGAGTTAAGCAGCTGCCTTTGGCTCAGGTCATGACCCCAGGGTTGTGGGATCCAGCCAGGCATCAGGCTCCCTGCTCAGTGGGGAGCCTGCTTCTCTCTCTCCCTCTGCCTGCCACTCCCCCTGCTTGTGTGCTTGCTCTCTCTGTCAAATAAATAAATAAAATATTTTTTAAAAAGCTGAATATTAAAAAAAAGAAAGAAAAATACAAAAGATAGCATGCTTTTCTCAGGTTACCTGCCCTTTGATTTTTCCACTATTTTCATCTCAGATAATTAACAATGCCCTACAATAATTGCTGCCAGTAATAAAAAAAATTACATAAGAAGCAAAATTTACAATGTGAAATAATTTTACATTAAATGCTAAGACTTCACAATCATATCAAGTCATTTCTCTAGACTTTAAATCCTGTTTACATTACAGATGACCTACTATAAAAGACCAGATTTAAGACTATTCTGCAAGAAAAAAAACAAGAGTGAAAAATCACTGCATAAGGAACTTGCATTCATATGCAAAAATATTTTGATTAATTAATCATAATGAGGCTTCTTTGTCTGCCCAAGGAGCTAGAAAATGGAAATTAATAAAAATTTCTCCAGCAGAGCAGCTGACTGGCTCAGCCAGAACATGCAACTCTTAATCTTAGGGTCATGAGCTTGAGCCCCACTTTGAGTGTAAAGCCTACTTTAAAAAAATAAATATTTTTTAAAATAAAAATTTAAAAACTTAAAACTTAAAAATAAAAATTTGTAGGGGCGCCTGGGTGGCTCAGTCGGATAAGCATCCAACTTGATTTCGGCTCAGTCATGATCTCAGGGTCATTAAGATAGAGCTCCAAGTCTGGCTCTGCACTCAGTGGGAAGTCTGCTTAAGATTCTCTCCCTCGGGGTGCTGGGTGGCTCAGTTGGTTAAGCAACTGCCTTCGGCTCAGGTCATGATCCTGGAGTCCCAGGATCGAATCCCGCATCAGGCTCCCTGCTCAGCAGGGAGTCTGCTTCTCCCTCTGACCTTCCTCCCTCTCATGCTCTCTCTCTACCATATTCTCTCTCTCAATAAATAAAAATCTTAAAAAAAAAAAAGATTCTCTCCCTCTTGGGGCACCTGGGTGGCTCAGTCGTTAAGCATCTGCCTTCAGCTCAGGTCACGATGCCGGGTCCTGGGTTCAAGCCCCACATTGGGTTCCCTGCTCCACGGGAAGTCTGCTTCTCCCTCTCCCACTGTCTGTCTCTCTGTCAAAAACAAAGATTCTCTCCCTCTCCCGCTGCCCTTCCCCCACCCCCCCCACGTGCGTGCACTCTCTCTCTAAAATAAAAAAGTAAATCTTTAAAAAAACTTCTCTGGGGCGCCTGGGTGGCTCAGTTGGTTAAGCGACTGCCTTCGGCTCAGGTCATGATCCTGGAGTCCCGGGATCGAGTCCCGCATCGGGCTCCCTGCTCAGCAGGGAGTCTGCTTCTCCCTCTGACCCTCTTCCCTCTCGTGCTATCTCTCATTCTCTCTTTCTCAAATAAATAAATAAAATCTTTTAAAAAATAAATAAATAAATAAATAAAAATAAAAATAAAAATAAAAATAAAAATAAAAAAAAATAAAAAAACTTCTCTGAGGGGCGCCTGGGTGGCTCAGTTGTTAAGCATCTGCCTTCACCTCGGGTCATGATCCCAGAGTCCTGGGATCGAGCCCCGCATCGGGCTCCCTGCTCAGTGGGGGAAGCCTGCTTCTCCTCTCCCACTCCCCCTGCTTGTGTTCCCTCTCTCGCTTGTGTCTCTCTCTGTCAAATTAAATAAAATCTTAAAAAAAAAAAACAAAAAACTTCTCTGGCATATCACATCTTAATTGAAAAGTGACTACTAGGGTGCCTGGATGCCTCAGTCAGTTGAGCGTCTGCCTTTGGCTCAGGTCATGATCCTGAAGTTCCAAGATTGGGTCCTGCATCTGGCTCCCTGCTCAGTAGAAAGCATGATTCTCCCTCAGCCCCTAACCCCACTCATGCCTCTCTCTCTCTCAAATAAATAAATAAAATATTTTGGGGAGGGTACGTGCTGTGGTGAGCACTGTGTATTGTGTAAGACTGATGAATCACAGACCTGTACCCCTGCAACAAATAATACATTATATGTTAATAAAAAAATAAAATTACACACAAAAAAATAAATAAAATCTTTAAAGAAAAAAAGAAAGGTGACTACTAAACCACTATTCGAATGAGCCATATTCAGAATTTAAAACATTTATGTTATTCATGGTAACAGTTATGATAAAAATTAATATGTTCTAATTTATTACCCAGAGCAAGGAATTACTTTAATATGGTTGCATTTTTCTGTTTATACAAAAATACGTATTTTAACACGAAACATTAAAGTTATTAAAGTTGAAGACCTAAAATTTTTGTATCCCTTTTAGTGAGGACTTCATAGATTTTCTAGGTGTACTATTCTCTAAGGAAATAAAATAGACACCCTTAAAACTGCATAAGGGGTATTTACTTTCCTTAAAAAAAAGAAATGTTTATCACTAGTTCCTTTAAATACTAGGCACTTAGGGCGCCTGGGTGGCTCAGTCGGTTAAGCAACTGCCTTCGGCTCGGGTCATGATCCTGGAGTACTGGGATCGAGTCCCACATCGGGCTCCCTGCTCAGCAGGGAGTCTGCTTCTCCCTCTGACCCTTCCCCCCTCATGTGCGCTCTCTCTCTCTCTCTCTCTCTCATTCTCGCTCTCTCAAATAAATAAAATCTTAAAAAATAAAAAGTTAAATAAATACATACATACATACATACATACTAGGCACTTAGGTGGCTCTTGGTTTTGGCTCAGGTCATGATCAGGGTCCTGGGATCAAGCCAGTGTAGGGCTCTGCGTTCAGTGCAGAGTCTGCTTGTCCCTCTCCCTCCCCCCCCCATATACTTGGGGCTTGCTCTCTCTCTAAAAAATAAATGAAATCTTTTAATAAGTAAGTAAAAATAAATACTAGGCACTTAAAATTAATCTTAATTTAGAAAATTATTTGTGGGGACGCCTGGGTGGCTCAGTTGGTTAAGCATCTGCCTTCGGCTCAGGTCACAATCCCAGGGTCCTGGGATCAAGTCCCACATCAGGCTCCTTACTCAGCGGGGAGCCTGCCGCTCCCCTGCTTGTGCTCTCTCTCTCTGACAATAAATAAAATCTTAAAAGAAAAAGAAAATTATTTGTGCTAAATAGTCTCAATATTTAGAGCTATATAAATCATTTAGTTAGGGGGAGAAAAAGAAATGTTTTCAATTAAAGACTGAAGTAATCTATTTTTAAAGTTTATTATGGAAATTTTAAAACATATACAAAAGAGAACACTACAATCAACAATTACAACACATGGCTTATATCTTATCTCATCTATACCACCAGTAAAGTAATTAATTACTATATTTCCTCACTTGCAAACTGGTTATTCATGACCACTGTCCACTTAGTATACACTCCATTTGTATGCGTTCTATCTTCACATTCAATATAGTAAAACTGTAAGATAAATAAATAATAAAACTTTTACTGTCACATTTATTGCAAATATTTTTTCCAGTTTATTATTCATCTTTTCGTTACTGTTGCTTTTCCATGGAGGTTTATATTAACTTCACATATTACAACTGATTGTGGTCTTTTCTTTTGATTTCTTTTAGCACTTCTACATTTAAGTATATCTTCTCACCCTTCGATAGTTTTTTTTCCGTCTTTTCATTTACATCTAACTTTGAATTCACTTAATTTTTAATAAGAAAATATGTACGCACACTAAAGAAACCCAAGAGTGAGAGATGCAGAAAGGAACAAAATGGCCACATATATTTGAGCAAAAATACCATATTCCATTAAATTAGTATTACATACTACTACTATATTGTATTACCATTACTATTACTATTACATTATTTTACCACAAGTTTAATGTAAACGAAAAGACCACAGTACTTTTACAAAACATTTAGCTTACTTTAACCACAGGAGGGCAGTGTTTATCAAACAAAAGTATCATTCCTTTGGAATAGTTCATGGAATTACTTACAAAACACAATTTTTAAAACTACTTTATGACAATCAGAGTAGCTGCTCAAAAGAACTTTTTGTTTTAATGTAAACCCTATGCCCAATGTGAGGCTTGAACTCATGACCCCAAGATCAAGAGTCGCCAGACAGGCGCCCCTGCTCAGAAGAATTAAAATTAACACCACACTGAATTAAAGCATGATAAAATAAATTTTTTTTAAAGATTTTATTTATTTATTTGACACAGAGAGAGAGAGACAGTGAGAGAGGGAACACAAGCAGGGGGAGTGGGAGAGGGAGAAGCAGGCCTCCTGCCGAGCAGGGAGCCCGATGTGGGGGGCTCGATCCCAGGACCTTGGGATCATGACCTCAGCCGAAGGCAGACACTCAACGACTGAGCCACCCAGTCGCCCCAAAATAGTTTTTTAAAGTGTGCTTAAGGGGCGCCTGGGTGGCTGTCGGTTGAACATCTGCCTTCAGATTAGGTCAATCTGGGATCAAGCCCCGCATCTGTCTCTGCCTGCCACTCTCCCTGCTTGTGCTCTCTCTCTGTCAAACAAACAAATAAAATCTTTAAAAATACATAAAGTGTGCTTATACATCTACTTCTTTACTTGCAGATTCTCACATCCAGCTAATGAAAAATATATTAAAACTATACTTTGAGTACCAGGAATAATGTAGAGAGCCCCTAAGATTCGAGTTTAACTCTAACCTAAATAACTGCCATTTTCAATTATTGCTGCACTTATGAGTTCCTTCCAGATAGGCAAATATGCGGAGCCCGAATTTTACATCATCTAGATGATTTTATTTTACATTTTAAATGTACAGATAAAAATTATTAATCTTTATAGGTTTATATCAGTGTTATATGGCTTACTTACAAAAGCTTCAATTGGTGTAACTAATGTCATAGTAATGAAAAAGGTCACCCAGGATATACGCAGAATGATGAAAGCCTATGCTACAGAACCAACATACCAACGCTAAAGAGTCAGAGAAGTAAAACCAGCAAATAACTAAGGAGTGGCCAGAGGAATAGGAAGAAAATCAGAAGAACATGGTACCTCAGAAAAGACAAAAGAATTCTAAGAAGGATGAAATAGTCAACAATGTCAAAAACCGAGAGGAGTTGAGATAACAACTTCAAAAACCACTCTATTTTGCAACAAGGAGCTCTTTAATTAGCTTTACAAGTTCAGATTCCACTTAATCAAGAGGGAAGAAACCAAACTTGAGAGGGTCTGAGCACTCAATGGGGAGTCCAGAGGTGGCAACAGAGAGTTAAAACAACTCTTCCTACAACAGTGAAGGAAAGGTGGAGTCAAGGAAAAATTGTTTAGTCAAATGGACTTGAACAAGTTTTACGGAGCCAAGATAAAAGGAAACAAAAGTATCCCTAGCTGCCCAATTCTCCCCCATCCAGAGATCAAGTTCGACAAATCCTTCATTATCCAAACTTGCGCTACTTAAAATTTCACACTTGGGAACAAGATGAATTCCAAGGATGTAGTATCCACCACCTACCAAACTAACTATATAAAAACCTTCTATGTGAGTTTAGAAGCTAAACAGATAATAACAATACATGGAATTTTGAAGGAATAACTAATAGAGCCAAATATCTGAAAAGGAAAGAGGGGAAAGGACCTTACCTGGCTGCTTAGCAGTATCTGTTAATCACTATCTCTGTCCTGAGATGCACTCCTCTATTCAGCTCTGTGACACCAGACTCTCCTTTTCCCTCCTACCTCTCGACCAGCAACTTTTCATTCTCCACAATCCTTTACTGTTGATCTTCCTCAGGATTCTCTCTTAATTTCTAATCTTGCACATTTTCACAATCACATGGTTTCAAGAATCAGTAAGTTCCTACAGCAGCATTCTATATACCCCCAGTAGTGCTTATCACACTGTATTTATTATAAATGCGTTTAAAATCATTACTCTTGCCCAGTGGTACATAAGCTCCATAAGGGCTGGGACCTTCTGTCTTGTTCATAGAGTATCCCTCGTGCCTGTCATATGGTAGGTCTAAAACGTGGTGGCTGACTGACCAAATTAGGAACACAGGTGGCAAAACTGGCCTTACACAATTGTAAAAATATTTGTGTGCGTGTGTGTGTGTTTTTAAACAAGAAAGAAGGATGAAAGGTGAATGCAAATAAGTTTGTAGATTCAGGGTAGAAACTTAGATGTAAGAAGTGGCTGAGGAGATTTAAATACAAAGAGACAGCTACAGATAGCCAGAGAAGATTGCTACATAGGCTGGCTTTGTAAACTCACAAGTATAGTTTTACCTAAAGGTCCCTCAATTCTGAACAGCTCTATCTATCAAGGCATTCTGATCTAGTTCATTCCACTTAGATTCTTTTTACTTGATTATCCAAGAAGTCTGTATGTTATACACACTCTTAGTTCAAGCAAAAAAAAGTTCTCAAAACCTAATTCTCCCAAAATTCTTGATTTAATACTTATCTAGCAGTTAAGTGCTAGGTTCCATCTAAAGTGCTTTACATACATCAGCTCATTTAATTTTTATATTAAATCTGTAAGGTAGATATTATTATGGCATTTTCTTCAGATGTGAAAACTTTGGCACAGGGAAAATAAGTAACTTGCCCAAGGTGACATCAGCTAGTAAGTGATGGAGAACAAGATTCTTTGCTCCCAAGCATTATGCTATACTGCCTCTCTCAATCAGTTACACATTCATACTACTCCTAAAATTAACTGTTACTGTAACATACAATTAAGTGCCAAAACCTGGGGCTGCGAAGATGATTAATAAACAAGTCCTATAGTCCACAACTCGGGTAGAGAAAGAGTGGCGGAAAGGAGAGAAAGACAACTATTAGATAAGAAATACTAAAAAAACATAAATAACTATGGAAAATAAGGTAAAGAACATTTAATTGTTGGGCGCCTGGGTGGCTCAGATGGTTAAGCATCTGCCTTCGGCTCAGGTCATGATCCCAGAGTCCTGGCATCGAGTCCCGCATCGGGCTCCCTGCTCCTTGGGAGCCTGCTTCTCCCTCTGCCTCTCTCTCTCTCTCTCTCTCTCTGTGTGTCTCTCATGAATAAATAAATGAAATCTTTAAAAAAAAAAGAACATTTAATTGTTCCCATAAAAATTATGCACTATTTCAAATATAGAGGAAACTATAAAATAAAAGAAAACTTATGTATGGACTAGCAAGCTTTACCTAACCTGCAAAAGAAAATGAAGGAACTGGGGCTCCTGGGTGGCTCAGTCAGTTAAGCATCTGCCTTCAGCTCAGGTCATGATTTCAGGGGTCCCGGGATCCAGCCGGTATCATGAGCAGGGAGACTGTTTCTCCCTCTCCCTGTGCCTCTCCCCATGCTTGTGCGCTCTCTCTCTCTGTGTGTATCAAATAAATAAATAAATCTTTAAAAAAAGAAAGAAAGAAAAGAGAAAATGAAGGAACTTTCTGAAAAGATAGAAATGTTCTATACCTAGACTAGGGTGGTAACACACAGATGCACACATTTGTCAAAATGAATTCAGCTGTACTTTTAAGACGTGTGCATTATACTAAATAACTATTGCACCTCAATAAAGCTGGCATATACCTCAATTAGTTGATTTTTAAATAAATTAGGGTGCCTGGGTGGCTCAGTCGGCTAAGCATCTGCCTTCAGCTCAGGTCATGATCCCAGGGTCCCGGGATTGAGCCAGTGTTGGGCTTCCTGCTCAGCAGAGAGCCTGCTTCTCCTTCCACCTGCTGTTCCCCGTGCTTGTGCTCTCTCTCTCTGATAATTAAAATCTTAAAAAAAAAAATTAAAGCAAAATGAAGGAATAGAGAGAAAAAATGCCACACTCCCTGAAATTCAAGAGTAAGAACTTATTATGGAAAAAAAATAAATTTGAAAATGGGCTAGGATGGAAATGTTTTGTATTAAACTCAACTTACTCATATCTGAGAACCAGACTGTTTTAATGCCTGAAATGACCATACAAGAGAGGCAGTGAAGGGATATCCAACAGAAAAAGTTAGGGAAGGAGGGATGAGAAGCAGAAAGGATAAAGTTCTCTGGGGAAAAAAAATTAAATTTTTAAGAAAAAAGATATTTGTATAAAAAGATATTTTACAGAAAAGATATTCATATAAAATTGTATGGCCATCTGGGGCGCCTGGGTGGCTCAGTCGTTAAGCATCTGCCTTCGGCTCAGGTCATGATCCCCAGGGTCCTGGGATCAAGCCCCGCATCAGGCTCCCTGCTCGGTGGGAGGCCTGCTTCTCCCTCTCCCACTCCCCCTGCTTGTGTTCCCTCTCTCGCTGTGTCTCTCTCGGTCAAATGAATAAATAAAATCTTAAAAAAAAAAAAAAATTGTATGGCCACCAATTGTAGCCATCAAACAAAAATAAAAGTAGGATGCCAAGAGACAGCAAACAATATACAAGAGGCCCCTGTTTTAGGCAAGTGAGAATTCTAATGGTAGAAACAGACAACAAATACGTAAGAAAAAAAATTCTTTTTTCACATAGTGGTAAGTACAACACAAAATAAAACAGGATGCTAAGGTTGACAGCGAATGGGAAGAGAAATAATTCCACCGAGTAGTAAGGCCTCAGTAACTACCCAACATGTAACTGAGAACTGAGTGACAAGTTGCCAGACAAGGGAATATTTGAGGGCAAAACAAAAGCAAAGGCCCATTTCATTAGTTTCGCTCAAAAGCCATGAAAAGTTTTAGTCTATTTAGTCATATGGAAAATAAAATTCAAACTCAATAATAAATATTTCATCAGGGTGGTTTCACTTAAAAAACAATGAAACAGGGACACCTGGGTGGCTCAGTTTGTTAAGCGTCTGCCTTTGGCTCGGGTCATGGTCCCAGGGTCCTGGGATCGAGTCCCACATCGGGCCCCCTGCTCAGCGGGGAGCCTGCTTCTCCCTCCGCCTGAAGCTCTCCCTGCATGTGCTCTCTTCTCTCTCTGACAAATAAAATCTTTTAAAAAACCCAAAAACAAACAAACAAAAAGAAACAGATAATACATTTAAAGAAAGCAAAAAATAAACAGTGAAAAGTTTTATTCCCTTCTCCCCCTCACTGTCCACCCCTTATTCTCCCCTCTCCTCCTCACTTACTAGTTTCTTATGTATCCTCCTAACATTAAAACAATCATAAGCAAACACTCTCACTTTTGCACACAAAAAAAAGGCAGCAAGTCACATAAAATATTCAATATATGACCTTATGCATCTAGTATATCCTGAAGGTCCTTACGTTTATATAGAAAGCATCTATTCTTTTTTATAGCTGCATAACATCCCATTCTATAGACATACTACAATTTACTTAGCCATCTCCTAATTTTGGGACTGTTTCCCATCTTTTGCACAGTATGTAGCAAAAACAGTTGGTGCCCTGTATCACATCCCAAGTCCACAGGTGAACTCAGTTACATTTGCTGTGGATGATTCCCACTTACAGTAACAGTGTCCCACCTCATGCTGATAATAGGCCTATCTCAAGGTTCCATGAGTCTCTTCACTTCTCCATCACAGGGCTTTCTCCAAAGCCAAGGAAGCCCAAACAGCAGCAGGGCAGCCCATGAGTGCAGAGGAGTTAGCAACCCTACCAGAAATCCTCAACCCCTCCCAGGATGAACAAAATGCTCCAGACTGTCTTTTTTTTTTTTTTTTTTAAGATTTTATTTATTTCTTTGACAGAGATAGCGAGAGAGAGAACACAAGCAGGGGGAGTGGGAGAGGGAGAAGCAGGCTTCCCGCGGAGCAGGGAGTCCAATGCAGGGCTTGATCCCAGGATCATGACCTGAGCTGAAGGTAGACACTTAACGACTGAGCTACCCAGGCGCCCCTACTCCAGACTGTCTTAACCCACTCTGTACACATGCAATAGACGCACAAATGAAGAAGTCGTGGTGACAGGGATGAAGGCTATTTATGACCCCAACAACATAGAGCCTTCCTTTCATGAAAACTGGTAAAGCTTAGCTACTGTTGCTGCTGAGTATCCAAAACTTGTCATCAAAAAAGGCCAACGCTGAGCCCTCTGTATGTTACAATCCCTCAAAAAGATGAGCCAGCTGACAAAGGAGAAGGAACAAGAACAGGGAAACAATGCTGATAATACCACTCTACAAATGTGTTACTACCAGAAAAGAATTTCAGTAAAAGGATTCTAAGATAAAAGTAGGTTCCAAATTCTAGGGTTGTTAGACCATCCCTGATAAAAATTTCCAACAAAATTAAGCTAAACCATACACTAAAAAAAATGGAATGGGGGGGGTTTGACAATGCCTGGGTGGCTCAGTTGGTTGGGCAACAGTTCTGGGTTTCAGCTCAGGTCATCATCTAGGGGTCCCGGGGTCTGGCGGGGAGTCTGCTTGAGGATTTCTCCCTCTCTCCCTCTGCCCTTCCCCCCCGCTTCCATGTGCACACTTGCATACTCTCTCTAAAATAAATAAATGAATCTTTTTTAAAAAATTAAAATTAAAATTAAAAACTGGAGCTGGTATAGCTCCTAATTAAAGTTAGGGTGCACCTCTCTCCCCATCTTCCTTCCACTACAATTCCCATTTATGATTACAAGACAGAGCTAAGAGTATATGAATAATATAAATGAGTAAGTTGATTTCAAGATATACCAAACTTCAAACTCTTCAAAAACTCCTACTTTTTCCTCATAATCACTAGTGAAAATGGTTAGAAAACTGCCTGTTTATTAAGGAAGCCTCAATAATTACAAAAACTATAAAATGTTAAACTTGTTCTCATTGTAATGCAATAAAAGCAGAAATTATAAAAAATAATTTTTTATAATGTTTTTAATCCCTACCCCAAAAAAACCTTGGACCAAGAAGGAAATCACAACTATACCTAGACAAAAGAAAAAAAAAAAGTAAGTGAAAGGTGTAATTATGGAAAAGAAGTAAGCAACTTATTTGTAAAAGTGTTTCTCTTATTTTCTTAAACTACTTGAATTTTTTTTACCATATTTAACTGATTTCAACAAATATCTAAGCACCTTCTATAGAGTTGGCCCTTGAACAGCATGGGTTGGAACTGTACAGTTCCACTTATACACAGATTTTTTTTTTATAAATACAATAGAATTCTGTAGATGTATTTTCTCTTATGATTTCCTAACATTTTCTTTCCTCTAGCTTACTTTATTGTAAGAACACAGTATGTACTACATATAACATACAAAATATGCGTTAATCAACTGTGTTATCAGTAAGGCTTATGTCAGTAGTAGGCTGTAAGTAGTTAAGTTTAGGGGGAGTCCAAAGTTATACTTGGGTTTTCAACTGTGTGAGGGGGGCAGCGCCCCTAACCCATGTAGTTCCATCACATAACAAGTCATCTAAAATATCCAAATATATACTCTACTATCCTCAACATACTATCTTCACAGGACTAAGTTAATCCAATTCCACTGTCTCTCAAAAATCATTCTCATGTACAGCTTTGGTAATGAACCTTTCCTCAGTTAAAATGCCCTTTTCTGGGGCGCCTGGGTGGCTCAGTCATTAAGCGTCTGCCTTCAGCTCAGGTCCTGGGATCGAGCCCCGCATCAGGCTCCCTGCTCAGCGGGAAGCCTGCTTCTCCCTCTCCCACTCCCCCTGCTTGTGTTCCTGCTCTCTCTCTCTCTCTCTCTGTCAAATAAATAAAATCTTAAAAAAAAGAGAGAGAGCCTGCCTCTCCATTTAAAAAATAAATAAATAAAAAATAAAATGCCCTTTTCTCTCCAGACCCATTTCAAAAACTAAACTTTTTTTTTTACAGGTGCATATCCCTCTGAAAGTCTGATGACAGCTATGAAAACTCTTCTCAAAAAAAAATTAAATTTTGGGGCGCCTGGGTGGCTCAGTTGGTTAAGCGACTGCCTTCGGCTCAGGTCATGATCCTGGAGTCCCAGGATAGAGTCCCACATCGGGCTTCCTGCTCGGCGGGGAGTCTGCTTCTCCCTCTGACCCTCCCCCCTCTCGTGCTTTCTATCTCTCATTCTCTCTCTCTCTCAAATAAATAAATAAAATCTTTAAAAAATAAAAAATAAATTTTATGGTTAGTTTCTATGGGTCAACAGACCCCACGAAGCTTAAGGTAGATTTGTGATTTTAACCACTTATGTACCATTCAACATTCCTCTGGTTAAAAGGCCTTGATTTACCTTTGGAGATCCACCTCCCTCCTCCATTCTCAGTCCATTGGTGGGAACCAACACTAGCAATAAAGCAGGAAACAAATTAGCACTTTCCAACTTCTTGGCAACAGTAATTTGCTTAGAAACCGGCAGAAGACTCAAACTAAGGCTACAGGAGCAGAATAACAGGTGAAAGACATTTTTTGCCCCAGGAACTACCGGACTTAAATGATGGGAGACTGAAGCTAGTAGCTTTTAAACACCCCAAAGACAAACAAAAAGAGAGAGAGAAAGAGAAAAAAAATCTTCATAATGCCTTTATTTAAACAATGAATCCAACCATACCTGAAGCTCCACCCCCAGATTTTCCAATGACAGCAAGTTCTCTTTTCTTTCTTCTACCACTTTGGGATAGATTTTCTACCATTTTCAAAAACAGTCCTGACATAGAACCCATTCCTAGATCAAGATTAAGAACTCCTGAAGTAGATAAGAAATCTATATTCTGAATCCATACATATGGGTTCATAACAGTAAAGCTAATTATGGTGAATACACTGGCAATAATTAGAGCCTACTAGTCACAAAAAGCTTTTAGCCTAGTTTAGCAAACAAAACAAAACAAAAACCAAAAAAAAAAAAGTTTTTTTTAAGCTTTGTAAATCACTGAACTCTATGATGAAATATTCCCAGAAACCAGTGAAAACAATGCTTTGAAGCTACCAAGACAAGAATTTCATAGATGTCAAACAGAATCTGGACCTCTAAATCCTTGCTCAAAAGAACCTGAAGTCTCACTTCATCCATGAAGTCTGCTCAAATCCTCAGTTGACACCTTCCTTCTCAACCTTAGGTACTTAAAATGGGCAATTTCAGCAGCTAACTACACAAATTTTTTATCATTCCTACTTATTTTATTTTTTAAATATTTTTATTTTTTTTTAAGTAGGCTCCACACCCAACATGGGGCTCAAACTCATGACCTTGAGACCAAGTCACATGCTCTACTGACTGAGCCAGCCAGGGGCCCCTCATTTCTACTTATTTTAGTCTCTTATTCTTTTTCTCTTTAAGATTTTTATTTATTTATTTGACAGAGAGAGAGCATAGCAGGGGAAGCAGCAGGGAGAGGGAGAAGCTGCCTCCCCACTGAGCAAGGAGCCTGATGCAGGACTCGATCCCAGGACCCTGGAACCACAACCTGAGCCAAAGGCAGATGCTCAACCAACTGAGCCACCCAGGCGCCCCTTAGTCTCTTATTCTTGACTCCACATACTGCAGTGCACTTATTCACAGAGACGAAATAGTCCAGGTTTTAATAAAAAGAGAACGAGGAAAAAAAATCTCCTGAAGAGGACAGATAACCAGGTAATTCCAACCTAGATTTATCGAATTTCACCTTTCTTTTAGAAGAAAACTCAGTTTTCTCATTGTGATTAATACCACGACCCCCATAGTATCCCCCCAGAGGAACGATTTCTATTTAAAGCTCCGTGGAAAAGTGGATTAAAATACCTTTTTTCTGCCCTTGCAAAGTTTTAAAAGAAAAAAAAGAAAACCGCAGGCACTGTCTAAAGAGGACTTTACTAAATAATGAGGGAAAGTTGCACAATACAAGGAAGGAAAAGACAACATAATTCGCAGTCACTTTTATAAGAACAGATTGCAGAATCTCACCATGATGACCTCCTAATACCAATACTCCCTGCTTTAGCTCCTGCCCTTCTACCTCCTTAACAGCTGACAGGACGTCTAGTGAACTGCTAAGAGTTCATTCAAGAAGTAAGAGCCATCCTTCCTCCACAATTAGTAAGCCCAGTGTTATCTCAAGGTGAGTGACCATGTCACATACTAATAATTCTCCACAAACTAAAACGAGATTAAATTAGGAGGGGGGAAAAATGAAAAAAATTAAGCTGAAATACCAATGGTGGTTGCCACTGGGTAGTAGGTCAATGGGTGATTTTTTTTCCTTTTAACCCTCCCCACATTTTCTATCATGTCCAAGTATTATTTTGACCCACAAAAGTTTTTTTCATTTTTATGCAGTCAAATCTTATACTTCATGGATTCTGCTTTTGTTAAGAATGCTTTCCACAGAATGACACAAAATCAGGGCAAGAGGAAGAAAAGTATTACCAAATGTGACTACATAAAAATGAAAAACTTGGTACCATACGTATGCACGTGTATGCACATGTACACACACAAACCCATAAACAAAGTCTAAAGAAAAAGTAGGAAAAAAAAATTGGAAAATATATCACACACAGAAAAAGCTGTTATAGAGGCGACTGGGTGGCTCAGTCGGTTAAGTGTCTGCCCTCAGCTCAGGCCATGACCCCAGGCTCAGCGAACAGCCCGCTTCTCCCTCTCCCTCTTGAATAAATAAAATCTTTTATTTTTTTTAAAGATTTTATTTATTTATTTGACAGAGAGAGCAAGAGAGCACAAGCACGGGGAGCAGGAGAAGGAGAGGGAGAAGCAGGCTCCCCATTGAGCAGGGAGCCCAACACGGGGCTCGATCCCAGGACCCTAGGATCATGACCTGAGCCAAAGGCAGACGCCCAACCATCTGTGCTACCCAGGCACCCCTCAAATACATAAAATCTTAAAAATTAAAAAAAAAGAAAAGTTGTTATAAATGAGAAAAACAATTTTTTTAAAAAACTGGCAAAGGAATAAAAGGGTAGTTCAGAGAAAAAAACACAAGTGGTCAGTAAACATTACAAAGATGTTCAACCACAGCCATAAAACCATAAATACAGAAATCGAAATCAAAACCAATTTTTTTTCACGTACAGAGTTTGCCAAAGTGAAAAGAACTGAAAAGCCCATTATTTGTCAGGGTATGGGGAGCAGATACTGTCATCCATTGCTATAAAAATGGTACAATCCTTTTGAAGCACAATTTGGCACTCTCCAGTCCTGGATGGATATATCTTTGACCCATCAATTCCAATATAAAAATTAATTCTATGGCTATATTCTTACAAAAACACAAATAAATATGTACAACATTTACTTAAAATATTTTTGCAACATCATAAAACTGGAATGGCCTAAATTCCAAGAAGTAATTAGTAAAATAGGTTGATAACCAAATAAAAGAGGAATACGTCACCATCAAAAAGAGCAATATAGACATCAAAAGAACCGATTAAAAAGAGACAAATTGAACTACATCAAAATTTAAAACATATGCATCAAGGGACACAATCACCACAGTGAAAAGCCCCTATAGAATGGGAGAAAATATTTGCAAATCATGTATGTTAAAGAGTTAATGTTCAGAATAGTGTTCACTTCAGCAGCACATATACCAAAACTGCAATGACACAGAGATTAGGGATGACACGCAAATTCGTGAAGCATTCCACTTTTTTTTTTCCAAAGAAGACATACAGATAGATGGTTAACAAACACACGAAAAGATGTTCAACATTACTCATCATCAAGGAAATACAAATCGAAACTACAATGATATCACCTCACAACTGTCAGAATGGCTAAAATTATAACAACACAGGAAACAAGAGATGTTGACAAGGATGTGGAGAAACGGAAACCCTCTTACACTGTTGGTGGAAGCCATTCTGGAAAACAGTATGGAGGTTCCTCAAAAAATTAAAAATAGAACTACCCTATGATCCAGCAATTGCACTACTATGTATTCACCTAAAGGATACAAAAATACTGATTTGAGAGGCACCTGGGTGGCTCAGTCAGTTAAGCGTCTGACTCTTGATCTCAGCCAAGGTCTTGATCTCAGAGTCATAAATTCAAGCCCTGTGTTGGGCTCCACACTGGGTATGGAGCCTACTTAAAATACACACACACACTGATCTGAAGGGACACATGCACCCCGATGTTTACTGCAGCATTATCTACAACAGCCAAATTACAGAAACAGACCAAGTGTCCAATGACTGATGGACTGATAAGGTTTGTGTGTATGTGTGTGTGTACACATACATATGGAATATTACTCAGCCATCAAAAAGAATGAAATCTTGCCATTTGCAACAATGCAGATGGAGCTAGAATGTATTATACTAAGCGAAATAAGTTAGATAAAGACAAATACTGTATGATTTCATTCATATATAGAATTTAAGAAACCAAAGAGATGAACATGGGGGGCGCCTGGGTGGCTCAGTTGGTTAAGCGACTGCCTTCGGCTCAGGTCATGATCCTGGAGTCCCGGGATCGAGTCCCACATCGGGCTTCCTGCTCAGCAGGGAGTCTGCTTCTCCCTGTGACCCTCTTCCCTCTCGTGCTTTCTATCTCTCATCCTCTCTCCCTCTCTCAAATAAATAAATAAAATCTTAAAAAAAAAGAGAGAGAGATGAACATGGGGGGTGGGGAGAGAGGCAAACTATAAAACAGACTCTTAACTATAGAAAACAAACTGAGGGTTGCTGGAAGGGAGGTGGGCTACGGTAGGATGGATTAAATGGGTGATGGGTTTTAACGGGGACACATTTTGTGATGAGTGCTGGGTTTATATGTAAGTGGTGACACACTAAATTCTACTCCTGAAACTAATATTACACTATATGTTAACTGGAATTTTTTTTTTTTTAAGATTTTTTTTATTTATTTGACAGAGACACAGTGAGAGAGAGAACACAAGCAGGGGGAGTGGGAGAGGGAGAAGCAAGCTCCCCGCTGAGCGGGGAGCCCGATGTGGGGTTCAATCCCAGGACCCTGGGATCATGACCTCAGCCGAAGGCAGACGCTTAACGACTGAGCCACCCAGGCGCCCTATGTTAACTGGAATTTAAATAAAAACTTGAAACTACAAAAAAAAAGTTAGTATCCAGAACTCCTACAACTCAACAAAGAAACCAAACAACTCAATTCAAAAATGGGCAAAGGACTTGAACAGACATTTCTCCAAAAAAGAAAAACAAATGGCCAACAAGCATATGAAAAGATGTTCAACATCCTAATCATTAGGGAATTGCAAATCAAAACCACAATGCAGTATCACATCATATCCACTAGGATGGCTGCTTTCAAAACAAACAAACAAGAACAAGAACAGAAAATAACAAGTGTTGATGAGGATGTAGAAAAATTGGAAACCCTGTGCACTGTTGATGGAAAATATAGTGGTTCCACAAAGTATTAAAAATAGAATTATAATATGAATCCAGCAATATCACTTCTAGTTACATATCCAAAAGTATCAAAAGCAGGGTGTTGAAGAGATATATGTATACCCATGTTCATAGCAGCATTTTCAAATAGCCAAAACACAGAAGCGTCCATTGCAGATGAATAAACAAAATGTGATGTACACATATAATGGAATACTATTTGGCCTTAAGGAAATTCTGACACATGCTACAATGTGATGAACCTTGAGGACATTATACTAGATAAAAAAAGCGAATCACAGGGGCACCTGGGTGGCTCAGTCCGTTAAGCATCTCCCATCGGCTCAGGTCATGGTCTCAGGGTCCTGGGATCAAGCCCCACATCAGGCTCCCTGCTCGGCAGGGAGTCTGCTTCCCCCTCTCCATCTGACCCTCCCCTTGCTCATGCTCTCTCCCTCTCTCTCTCAAACAAATAAAATCTTAAGGAAAAAAAAGTGAATCACGAAATGACAAACACTGTAAGATTTCACTTATACAAAGTCTCTAGAGTAGTCCAATTGATAGAAATGGAAAAGAGAAAGCTGGCTTCCAGGTACTGTGGGGGGAGGAGGAATGAGGAATCGTATAATGAGTACAAAATATCAGTTTTATAAGTTGCGGCAGTTTTAGAAATTCATGACACAACAATGTGCATATATTTAACACTAGTGAACTGCACACGTTTTTTAAATTTATTTGAGAGAGAAAGAGAAAACGGGGGAGGGGGGCAAGGGAGGGAGAGAGGGAGAGAGAATCTCAAGCAGACTCCCTGCTGAGGGCAGAGACTGACCTGACTTGGGGCTCGAACTCACGACCCTGAATATATAACCCAAACCAAAATCAGGAGTCAGACGCTCAACCAACTGAGCCACTCAGGAGGCCCCTGAACTGCACATTCATGTAAACTATATGTATTTCACCACAATTTTTTTAAAAGAGCAATATGAGATAGATGGATAAATAGTAAATGTTAATAGAATCTAGGTGGAGGGTATATGGGTATTCTCTGTAAAACTTTCAACTTAGCTGCATTTTAAATTTTTCATAATGAAATATTTTGAGGACAAAACAATGCAGCACTCTGAGCAGATACGTGAAAACAGTCTCACGCTATTTTTTTTAAAGATTTTATTTATTTATTTGACAGAGAGAGACACGGCAAGAGAGGGCACACAAGCAGGGGAAGTGAGAGGGAGAAGGAGGCTTCCCACTGAGCTGGGAGCCTGATGTGGGGCTCGATCCCAGAACCCTGGGATCATGACCTGAGCCCAAGGCAGATACTTAACGACTGAGCCACCCAAGCGCCCCAACAGTCCCAAACTATTAAGTGAAAAATCCAAGCTGCAGAATTATATATAGTAGTTTAACTGCTTACCCTCTAAACTTGTTGGGGGGGGTGGAATTATATATATGGAAAGAAAATTTCTGGCCTTACATCTTAGAAGCCATTATCAATATTTACTTCTCGAAAGAGTTGGAGATGTAGGTCTTTTTTTTTTTTTTTTAAGATTCTATTTATTTACTTGAGAGAGCATGTGCGCACAAGCAGGGGGAGGGGCAGAATGAGAGGAAGAAGGATGTGGGGCTCAATCCCAGGACCCCAGGATCATGACCTGAGCCCAAGGCAGACACTTAACTGACTGAGCCACCCAGGCGCCCCTGTAAAAGTCTTTATACCCTTAAATATTTGGAATTTTTGCCAAGAGCATTTATTACTTTTATTGTATATATATATACATTTCTCCAGGCCTACATCCACCATCCATTTTCCCATTACAAAGCAAATATTCACTTACTGTCATCTAGTTTCATGGCTTCATTTTTTTTTTTTTTACATTAAAAATATCAACCCTTCTATAATTTGTTTCGGTGTGTGATAGAAGGCAGATATATATAAATGTTTTTTCCCAAGATGATTAGGTTTCTCAACACTACCTATATACAGAATTGTTAAATATATGTCACAATCTCTGGATTTTCCTATCTATACTATTTACCAGTCTTGTCTAGACACACATCAGTGCCATGTTGCTTTAATCACTGTACCTTTGCAATACATTTTAACATCTACTAATATGTTATACCACTTTTTTAATGTTACACTTCTCTTTTAAAAAATATTCTTAGGGGCGCCTGGGTGGCTCAGTCAGTTAAAGTGTCTGCCTACGGCTCAGATCATGATCCCAGGGTCCATCGGGCTCCCTGCTCAGCATGAAGTCAGCTGCTCCCTCTCCCACTCCCCCTGCTTCTGTTCCCTCTCTTGCTGTATGTGTCTCTATCAAATAAATAAATAAAAATCTTTAAAAAAAAATTAAAGGGGTGCCTGGGTGGCTCAGTCGTTAAGCGAATGCCTTCAGCTCAGGTCATGATCCCAGGGTCCTGGGATCGAGCCCCGCATCGGGCTCCCTGCTCCGCGGGGAGCCTACTTCTCCCTCTCCTTCTCCCTCTGTGGGCTGCTCCCCCTCCTTATGCGCACACGTGCGTGCTCTCTAACAAATAAATCTTAAAAAAAAAAACTTAAAATTAAAATGCCATGAACTTCCTAAAGCTGTTAAGGGACTCTATAAATTTTTTGATGAAGCCTTGGCCACTACATGCCACAAGGAAGAAGGTTGATGCCCTATGTAACCTGTCTTCCACAGGCCAGTGCCAAACCAGAATCTTTCCAGATCTTGAGTTATCTAGTATCTAGGTAGGACATTCAACATGAGAGGACCTGGGGAGTAAACTGAGACAGAAAGGAAGTAAAACCTACCAAGAATCCCAGAGAACATAGTTTGGTCCTAGTAATGACCCGTTACCTCCATGACTTTAACTTCTACATCTCTCCTCCTCAGTCACTGTACTCCAGCCACACCCACCTCTTCACCATTACTAGACCAAGTCAGGCACATTCTTGCCTCAGTCTTTATGCTGATTGCTCCCTCTGTATAGAATTCTGCAAAGCTTGGGCGCCTGGGTGGCTCAGTTGGTTAAGCGACTGCCTTCGGCTCAGGTCATGATCCTGGAGTCCCGGGATCGAGTCCCACATCGGGCTCCCTGCTCAGCGGGGGGTCTGCTTCTCCCTTTGACCCTCTTCCCTCTCATGCTCTCTGTCTCTCATTCTCTCTCTCTCAAATAAATAAATAAAATCTTAAAAAAAAAATGCTTTAAAAAAAAGAATTCTGCAAAGCTTGATCCTTCACCTCCTTCAAGTGTTTGGTCAAAGGTCAACTTCTCAGAGAAGGTTTCCTTGAATATCCAATTAAAATTACAAACCACTCCAATTCCAGCTCAGCATTCCCCAGCCATGCTGCTTTCCTCTTCCCCACAGCATTTAATCACTAACATAATATGTATATAATTTATGTATTTACTATGTTGCCTGTCTTCTACCCCACCCACATATTGTAAAGTTTCATGATGACAGGGATTTTTTCCCCTGATTTGTTCACTACTACACCCACAGATCTCAGAATGATGCCTGACATAAGTCCTCAATAAATATTTAAATAAATCAAATGTTCCATATACTGAATCTCCAAAGATATGACAGTAAGATAGAGTGTTTGCAAATTGATCCTAACCTAAGCCGACCTAAGATATTCGCCAAGAACTGCTCCTTCCACTAGCTTACAAATCTAAAGACCTGACTTTTTAAAATTGACAATATTTAGGGCTCCTGGGTGGCTCAGTTGGTTAAGCGACTGCCTTCGGCTCAGGTCATGATCCTGGAGTCCCAGGATCGAGTCCCGCATCAGGCTCCCTGCTCGGCAGGTAGTCTGCTTCTCCCTCTGACCCTCTCCCCTCTCGTGCTCTCTCTCATTCTCTCTCTAATAAATAAATAAAATCTTTAGAAAAAAATAAAATTGACAATATTTAGAGGCAGCTGGGTGGCTCAGTCCGTTAAGCATCTGCCTTCGGCTCAGGTCATGATCTCAGGGTTCTGGGATCCTGCCCTGCATCAGGCTCCCTGCTCAGCGGGGAGTCTGCTTCTCCCTGTCCCTCTGCCCATCTCCCTGCTGGTGCTCTTCGCAGACTCGTTCACTCTCTCAAATAAATAAAATCTTAAAAAAAAAACTGACAATATTTATAATGATACTATCATCCTTGGTCTCCGCCTAAATCTCTTACCCTA
This sequence comes from Eumetopias jubatus, assembly GCF_037043125.1. Taxonomy (NCBI): domain Eukaryota; kingdom Metazoa; phylum Chordata; class Mammalia; order Carnivora; family Otariidae; genus Eumetopias; species Eumetopias jubatus. Next base: position 21,150,330 of record NW_028274815.1, read on the forward strand.
CATGGAGGAAACAAGAAAAGGTTTCAGAAGAAAATGTTCCTGCCACCCCACCCCCAGAGTATGTCAGTTTGGTGCCTTCCCTCACTTCACAGCAGCCATACCTTCATCTCCATTTTGTCTACTTCCAAGCGGAAATTTAAAAAAACAAAAAACTAGTGTTAAGAGGGGAGTTGGTAGGAGTGCCTGGGTGGGTCAGTCGTTAAGCGTCTGCCTTCGGCTCAGGTCATGATCCCAGGGTCCTGGGATCGAGCCCTGCATCGGGCTCCCTGCTCAGCGGGAGGCCTGCTTCTCCCTCTCCCACTCCCCCTGCTTGTGTTCCCTCTCTTGCTATCTCTCTGTCAAATAAATAAATAAATAAATAAAATCTTTAAAAAAAAAAAAACCTTTTCTAGCCATGTAAGGCAGTATTATTTCATTATAATTTAACTTCCCAGCTATCTCATAACTTCTAAACAAAAAATGTTAGCCCTAAAATGTATCCACTATGTGGCAAAACTGGTGATCAGATACATTCTTGATAGCAATCAATATAAATTGGTACAACCCTTAAAAAAGGCAGTTATGTCAAAGAGCAAATTATAAACAACCATATTTCTAATCTCCCCAAAGGAAATACTCCAAAACTAGGGATGCCCCCCAATCCCAGGTAAGATGGGGTAAATATACTCCATCCTGTCACTCCCACTGGAATGTAGCTACAAAACTTGAGCAGAATGAAAGGAGCACCTGAGGATTCTGCAAAGTAAATGGCTTCTTCTCATGCTCACATGGAGCATGCACCAAAATACAGCATACTGTGAATCATAAAATACATCTTAATAAATTTAAAAGAACAGAAATCATGCTACGTCTGTTCTTGGGCCACAGTGGAATTAAAACTCGAAATCAGTAACAGAAAGACAGCGAGAGAGGCACCTGGCTGGCAGTCAGTAGAGCATGCAACTCTTGATCTTGGGTTGTAAATTCAAGCCCCATGTTGGGTCTAGAGCTCACTTAAATAAAAAAACTTAAAAAATTTTAAAAAAACCACAGCCATTAAAAGAAAGTAAAAAAGACAAAATACATGGAGATTAAACAACACTTTTTTTAGGATTTTTATTTATTTATTTATTTGACAGAGAGAGACACAGCGAGAGGGAACACAAGCAGGGGGAGCGGGAGAGGGAGAAGCAGGCTTCCCGCGGAGCAGGGAGCCCGATGCGGGGCTCGATCCCAGGACCCCGGGACCATGACCTGAGCTGAAGGCAGACGCTTAACGACTGAACCACCCAGCCACCCCTAAACAACACACTTTTAAATAATACACAGGCTAAAGAGGAAATCTCAAAAGAAATTTTAAAATATTATGAACTAGGGGTGCCTGTGTGGCCTGCTCGGCCTGCTGCTCCCACTGCTTGTTCTCCCTCTCAATCTTACTGACAAATAAATAAATAAAATCTTTTTAAATAAATAAATAAAATCTTCTTTAAAAAAGAAAAGAAATAATAAAAATGAGAGCAATAATCTGTGAAACTTAAAACAGGAAATCATAAAGAAAATTAGTAAAACCAAAAGCTGGTCCTCTGAAAAAAATCAATAAATCAATAAACCTAAAGCTAAGAAAAAAAGACACAAATTACTAGAATTATAAGGGAAAGAGAGGATATCATTACAGATCCCATCAACACTTAAAGGATAATAAAAGAACATTATGAACAACTCAATGCCCACAAATTTGATAACCTAGATGAAATGGACCAATTCCCTGAAAGGCATAATCTGTCAAAACACAAGAAGAAAATGACAATCTGAATAGGCCTGTATCTTTTAAAGAAATAGAATAAATAATTAATAACCTTCCAAAACAGAAAACACCAGGCCCACACTGGTTCACTGGTAAATTCTACTAAACATTTTTTTTTAAGATTTATTTATTTAGGGGCGCCTGGATGGCTCAGTTGTTAAGGCAGCTGCCTTCGGCTCAGGTCAGGCCCTGGGATCGTCCTGGGATCGAGCCCCGCATTGGGCTCCCTGCTCAGCAGGAAGCCTGCTTCTCCCTCTCCCACTCCCCCTGCTTGTGTTCCCTCTCTTGCCATCTCTCTCTGTCAAATAAATAAATAAAATCTTTAAAAAAGAAAGAAAGAAAGAAAGAAAGGAAAGAAAGAAAGAAAGAAAGAAAAAGAAAGAAAAAGAAAGAGAAAGAGAAAGAAAGAAAGAAAGAAAGAAAGAAGGAAAGAAAGAAAGAAAGAAAGAAAGAAAGAAAGAAAGAAAGAAAGAAAGAAAGAAAGAAAGAAAGAAAAAGAAAGAAAGAAAGAAAGAGGGCGCCTGGGTGGCTCAGTTGGTTGAGCGACTGCGTTCGGCTCAGGTCATGATCCTGGAGTCCCAGGATCGAGTCCCGCATCCGGCTCCCTGCTCAGCGGGGAGTCTGCTTCTCCCTCTGACCCTCCCCCATCTCATGTGCTCTCTCTCTCTCAAATAAATGAATAAAATTTAAAAAAAAAAGAAAGAAAGAAAAAAAGAAAGTTATACCAATTCTCTACAATCCTTTCCAGAAGAGAGAAGCAGAAGGAATACTTCCTAACTCATTCTGAGGTCTGCAATACCCTAATACCAAAACCAGAATGGAAAAAAACCTACAGATCATTATCTCTCATTAACATAGATGCAAAAGTCCTTAACAAAATATTAACAAATCAAATCCAACAAAGTGAATGGTACAGACAGACTGGAGAAGACCAGAATTCAAAATACCACAATTGGCAATGATAGCAAATTTTCCCCTCTTTGAGATATACTTCGAGTACCTCTCAAAGTGAACTCAACACAGCCCAAAACCTGGATACAGGCATCTGTGTAGATAGTTCCATTAGGATAGAAGTCTCCTAATGCTCAGCAACAAAGCAAGAATTTCCCCATTCTCTCTTACTTTTAATTTTCCTTGTTCTCTCATACCTCAAATCCCAAGTAATTCTGTGGCAACAACAGCAACAGAGTTAAATAGGTGCCTAAAACTCTCAAAGGAGAGAAACCTTCCCCTCCATATCAGAAGAGTTATGGTACCAAGAGAATGAGACAAAACCCCATTGCTCTTTTAACGTCTCTTGTTTCCTGCCGCTTAGCCCAAGGGGGACACAGTTGTAGGAAAAATACAGAGTGGAATAAAGAAAATTTCTGGCCAAAGATGAAAAATGGGAGTTCCAAGGAATCAGACAAAAGAACTCAGGAAAGTGACCCCTTAAAGTTGTGAACGAACTCCTCAGCTAACACCTGAGCTGTGCATACGTGGACTGGATACTAAAACAGAATAGATAGACTTTCAGAACTGAACTATAGGATAGATTGGGGTCAGCAAAACTTTTCTATAACGGGCCAAACGCTAAATATTTTAGGTTTTGTGGGCCTAACAGTCTCTGTCACAACTGTTCAACTGTGACCAATAAAGTATGAAAGCAGCCACAAAAAATACCAACAAGTGGGCATGGCTGTGTTCCAGTAAGATCTTATTTATAAAAATAGGCAGTGAACTGCATCTGGCCCACAGACCATAGTTTCATAACCCATAGGGAAGACCACCACCCAAATCCCAGATACTACTATCATGGTTCACACAAAGGACAAATCCAAATAGCAGTCAAAAGTCTTTGAAGACTTAACTGACATTGAGACAACCCACAGAAGGCTGGTAAAAACTTGAAGCCTAAACACAATTCAGTCAACTGTTTGCTAAAACAAAACTATTAACATTCTCCATAAAACTTAAACAAGACACAGAGTATCAATTACAATCTAAATTTAGTTGGTATAGCAAGACCCAGGAAAACCTCAACTTCCTTGGGAAAGAAAATCAAAAGATAGAAGCAACAAGATAACCCTGATAGGGGAAATGTTTCACAAAGACTTAAAAGCACTTATTACAAAAATGCTCCAAGTAAAGGTAAACACTCTTGAAGGAAGAGGAAGATACAAAGTAGAATATAAAGAAGAACCAAATGGAAATTTTAGAACTGAAAAACAACCAAAACAAACAAAAAAACACCTCACTGAACAAATCAACAGCAGAAGAGGAAGTGAACATGAAAACAGAAAAATAGGAATTACCTAATGATTGGAGGGAAAAACAAACAAAAAAAACCTTTACTCAAAACTTAAATTTTTGTATGTCAAAGGACATATCAAGAAAGTGAAAAAACAGCGGTACCTGGCTGGCTCAGTTGGTGAGAGCATGAGACTACTGATCTCAGGATTGTGAGTTCAAGCCCCATGCTGGGTATAGAGATAACCTAAAAATAAAGTCTTTACGGGCACCTGTGTGGCTCCAGTCAGTTAAGCATCTGCCTTCGGCTCGGGTCATGATCCCAGGGTCCTGAGATGGAGCCCCACATCGGGCTCCCCACTCAGCAGGAAGCCTGCTTCTCCCTCTCCCACTTCCCCTGCTTGTGTTCCCTCTCTCTCTGACAAATAAAATCTTTAAAAAAATAAATAAAACAAACACAGAAAGTGAAAAAACAACCCACAGAATGGAGAAAATATTTCAAATGATGTATCTGATAAGAGACTTGTATGGGGGGCGCCTAGGTGGCTCAGATGGTTAAGCATCTGTCGGTCTTCGGCTCAGGTCATGATTCCAGAGTCCTGGGATCGAGCCCTGCATCAGGCTCCCTGCTCAGCGGGAAGCCTGCTTCTCCCTCTCTCTCTGCCTCAAGGATTGGCAAGAATGTGAAGATACTAGAATCCTCAAATATTGCTGGTAACAATGTAAACAAATAGATGGTAAAACAGGCAACTCCTCAAAAAGTTAAACAAAGAGCTAACATACGATCTAGCAATTCCACTCCTAGATATATAACAAAAAGAATTTAAAAACCAAAAAGAATTGTTTTGGTTATTTTTCAGTTTTGCTCCCTCTACTAAAGGTCCTCTCTTCTTATGTTGTTACTCTCTAGAACACTCTGCAGGGCAGGAGTGTTGTCTCCAGCAACCTCCTGTTCCACATGCAGCAGGGAAATGTGGGCTGGAACCCACAGGCTACAAGTGGGTTGTTCAGCAGCGTTGATACAAAAAGTTGTACATACAATGTTCATGGCTGCATTATTCACAATAGCCAAATAGTGGCAACAACACAAATGCCTATCCACTGATGAATAGATAAAAGGGAGTATATCCATACAATGGAATATTATCCATCAGTCATAAAAAGGACACATGCTACAATACAGATGAACTTTGAAAACATTATCTTACATGAAAGAAGTCAGATGCAAAAGGCCACATGTTTACTGTTAGGATTCCATTCCTATGAATCCAATATAGGCAAATGCACAGATATAGGAAGTAGATTAGTGGTTACCAGAGGCTGAGAGGAGGAGGGGACGGAAAGTGACTGCTAGTAGTAATAAAAATGAGGCTGAAAACAGAAAAACAGAGAAAAATTAAAGAAACCAAAAGCTGGGGCGCCTGGGTGGCTCAGTCGGTTAAGCGGCTGCCTTCGGCTCAGGTCATGATCCTGCGGTCCTGGGATCGAGCCCCACATCGGGCTCCCTGCTCAGTGGAGAGCCTGCTTCTCCCTCTCCCTCTGCCTGCCACTCTGCCTACTTGTGCTCTCTATCTCTCTGTCAAATAAATAAATAAAATCTTTAAAAAAAAAAAGAAACCAAAAGCTGTTCAAGAAATCTATAAAATTGATAAACCTCCAATAAAAGGAACAAAGAAAAAAAGAAAAGACACAAATTACCAGTATCAGGAATAAAGGGGGCTATCACTACAGACTCTGCAAACAATAAAGGAATACTACAAAAGACTCTACAGACACAGATTCAACAACTTACATGAAATGGCTGACCAACTCTAGGAATTGGTAAAACTCCTAAAACCTACCCAAGATGACACAATCTTTTTTTTTTTTTTTAAAGATTTTATTTATTTGACAGAGAGAGACACAGCGAGAGAGGGAACACCAGCAGGGGGAGTGGGAGAGGGAGAAGCAGGCTTCCCGCGGAGCAGGGAGCCCGACGCGGGGCTCGATCCCAGATCCCTGGGATCACGACCCGAGCCGAAGGCAGACACCTAACAACTGAGCCACCCAGGCGCCCCAAGATGACAATCTTAATAGTTCTGTAACTATAAAAGAAATTGAATTCACAGTTAAAAAGCTTCTGTAAAAGAAAGCTCCAGACCCAGAAATTTTCACTGGTGAATTATATCAGATATTTACAGAAGACATAACACCAGTTCTACAAACTATCAATTCTCACTATTCACAACAGTTATGTTCTATTAAGTACCTGCAAACACTACATTAGCAAACACTGAATCGTTGCTCCTAAAATAAATACAGTTAGGTTCCTGAAAGACTCTGCTCACATTTCTGTCAACTAATCAATACAACTTTGATTTTATGTGCTTCTGTTTAAAGATATCTTATTTAATACATATTAATAATGCATTAACACTGAACTCATGGCCAACAGCACTGTAAAACTCATGCCTAAACAAAGCTTATCTAACGCAGGCAATTTTCTCCATAAGGAACATCTCTCTCTTTTTTTTTTTTTTAAAGATTTTATTTATTTATTCATGAAAGACAGAGAGAGAGAGAGGCAGAGGGAGAAGCAGGCTCCCAAGGAGCAGGGAGCCCGACGCGGGACTCGATCCCAGGACTCTGGGATCATGACCCGAGCCGAAGGCAGATGCCTAACCATCTGAGCCACCCAGGCGCCCTGTTTTTGTTTTTGTTTTTTAACAGCTTTCTTGAATTTAAGAATATTAGACAGCACTTCAGCACTATACTTGGGGGCCATTTTAAACAGTGAGAGCACCAACAAAAATGCAAAAGCCAAGGCACTAAATAGGCCACAAAAAGGACACATTTTCACTATGAGAGGTGAAATAAGGCAGAGCAGGGACCTCAGGTGGGCATACTCACATCAGGTGAGTCAAATTTTTTTGCCACACTGTACATGTCCATGAATGACCACAAAAATGTCATGAGTATTGATTTCAGTATTAGGAGTAAACCTTAGGGGGTGCCTGGGTGGCCCAGTCCGTTAAGCTTCTGACTTTTTACTGCAGCTCAGGTTATGATCTTAGGGTCATGAGATCAAGCCCTGTGTCAGGCTCCATGCTGGCTTAAGACTCTCTCTCCCTCCTCCTCTTTCTCCCTCCCTACCAGGCTCACTCACGCTCTCCCTAAAAATAAAAAGTAAGGGGCACCCGGGAGGCTCAGTCAAGAGTCTACCTTCAGCTCAGGTCATGATCCCAGGGTCCTGGGATGGAGCCCTAAATAAGGCTCCCTGCTCGGTGGGGAGCCTGCTTCTCCCTCTCCCTCTGCAGCTCCCCCCTGCTTTCAGTGTTCTCTCCCTCTCTCTCTCAAATAAATAAAAATAAAATCTTTTAAAAAATAATAAAAATTAAAGGGGCACCTGGGTGGCTCAGTCGTTAAGCGTCTGCCTTCAGATCGGGTCATGATCTCAGGGTCCTGGGATCAAGGCCCACATCAGGCTCCCTGCTCGGCAGGGAGTCTGCTTCTCCCTCCCCCGCTCCCCCTGCTTATGTTCCCTCTCTTGCTGTCTCTCTCAATGTCAAATAAATAAATAAAATATTTTTTAAAAATAAATAATAAAAATTAAAAATAAAGGGAGTAAATTTTAGCAAGTAGGTGGATTCACAAATACTGATCTAGGAATGATGATGATAGAATGTGATCTCCCTCAAGAAACAGAATAGGGGAGGAAGACTTCCCAACTGATTTTTATGAGGCCAGCATTATCCTGATATCAAAACCCAGACACAGACAATGGAAGAAAACTACAGATTAATATCCCTCATGAACAGAACTGTAAATATCCTCAATGAAATATTAGCAAATCCAGCTATATATAAAAAGCATAATACACCACAACCAGGTTAATTATTTTTTGCCCCAGGAATGCAAAGCCAATTCAAACTTTGAAAATCAATATCATCCACCATATTAATAGTCTAAAACTTAAAAGCAAAATGATCCTAGCAATTGAGTCAGAAAAAGCATCGGACAAAATTCAACATCCATTCGTAACAAAAACTCTTGGTAAACTAAAGATAAAAGGGGGCGCCTGGGTGGCTCAGTTGTTTAAGCGTCTCCCTTCAGCTCAGGTCATGATCTCAGGGTCCTGGGATCGAGTTCCACATCGGGCTCACTTCTCAGCTGGGAGCCTGCTTCTCCCTCTGCCTGTTTCTCCCCCTGCTTGTGTGTGCTCTCTCTCTGACAAATAAATAAATAAAAATCTTTAAAAAATAAATAAATAAAAATAAAGATAAAAGGGAGCTTCCTCAACCTGACAGTAAGTGTTTACAAAAAACCTATGGCTAGTACACTTAACTATCAAAGACGGAATGCTTTCCCCTATAATCAGAAAAAAAAATCTGCAAATCACATCCAGCAAAGGATTTGTACCCAGTATACACACAGAATTCTCAAATCCCATCAGCAGAACAATAAACAACCCAGTTAAACAGTGGGCAGAAGATTTTCACGGACACTTCACCAAAGACGATATACAGCTGGAAAATAAGCACGTAGAACGATGCTCAAGAGTGACGTGGCACACAGTAGGCGGTGAGGACACAGCACCCTTGACGCTTCCTCTTTCGTCACTCCATCTGTGCGGTAGCAGCTGCAGTAGCTGCAGTTCTGTCTCCGACATGCAGCTCTTTGCGCCCAGAAGCTCCACACCCTCAAGGTGACTGGGCAGGAGACAGTCTCCCAGATCAAGGCTCATGTAGCCTCACTGGAGGGCACTGCTCCACAAGATCAAGTAGCGTTCCTGGCAGGTATACCTCTAGAGGATGAGGCTACCCTGGGTCAGTGTGGAGTGGAGGTTCTGACCACCCTGGAAGTAGCCGGCTGCATGCTTGGAGGTAAACTCCCATGGTTCCCTGGCCCGTGCTGGGAAAGTAAGAGGGCAGACTCCCAAGGTGGCCAAACAAGAGAAAAAGAAGAAGATAGGCCGAGCCAAGTGGCAGATGCAATACAACCGACGCTTTGTCAATGTTGTGCCCATCTTTGGCAAGAAAAAGGGCCCCAATGCCAACTCTTAAGTCGTCCCTTGTAATCCTGGCTTTCCCCAATAAAAACACTTAGTTCAGTTAACAAAAAGGAAGAAAAAAAAAAGATGCTCAACAACATAAGCCATAGGGAATTTAAAATCACAATGATTTACCACTACACAGATATTAGAATGACTAAAATAGGGGCGCCAGGGTGGCTCAGTGGGTTAAGCGTCTGCCTTTGGCTCTCAGGATCCTGGGATCCTTTGTGACATCAGGCTCCCTGCTTGTGGTGGGGGGTGGTCTGGGTCTACTTCCCCCTCTCCCGCTGCCCCTCCCCCACTCATGTTCTCGCTCTCTCAAATAAATAAAATCTCTAAAAAACAAAACAAAATGGCCTAAAATAAAAAAATGCTGACAGTACCAAGCACTAGCAAGGATGAAGAGCAACTGCATTTCAAACAGACTGCTGATGGGAATGCAAAAGGATATAGCCACTCTGAAAGTTTCTCAATTTCTTACAAAGGTAGACGTACACTTACCAATCATGCAGCAATCCCACTTCTGGGTATTTACACTAGAAAAATGAAAACTTAACGTTCAAAGGAGAGTCTGCCCACAAATATTTATTGCAACTCCATTCTTATTTGTCAAAACAGAAACAACCAATACATTCCTCAACAGTGAATGGATAAACCATTATACATCAGCACAATGAAACACCACTCAGCAATAAAAATGAACTATTAATACACAAAACAACATCGATGAATCTCAAAGGCATTAAAGTGAATTAAAGAAACCCAGTCTCAAAAGGTCATAGGCTAAATGATACCATTTATATAACATTCTCAAAAGACAAAACTAGTGATGAACGGATCAGTGGTTGCCAAGGGTTAGGGACAAGTGGAGGGTAACTATAGCAGGATAGCAAGAAAAGAATTTCCTGGCTTTACCTGACTATAGTGGTGGTGGTTACATGTTTTAAATTCACACAACCGTGTAACAAAAAGGTCAATTTTTTACTGCATGGTAATTTTTAAAATAAACTTCTAAATCAAAATACTGGAGTGAGGTACCAGGGCTGTGTTTAAGTAGAAAATAAAAAGATAGTCCCTACAGCGTTAAAGTGGCCATTTTAAGTTTTCTAATTTTAATACTGTTGAGCATTTATGACATAACCACATAATGGAATATTCGTCAGCCATAAAAAAGGGTTATTATTAGCAACACCACAAAATGACACATAAAAGTATTTTTTAACATGAAAAAGCAGAATAGAAACTGAGAGACTAATTACAACCACACAGAAAAAAAATGTATCAAAGACTAGAAGGAAATAACAGAATAAGTGATTTTTTCCAAGTTAAGATTATTTCTATAATTTAAATAATTCATGAAACTTTTGCAAAATGAAAGAAACCTGTTACATATTACTATAACTAAGATATATTTATTTTAAATTTCAACATGGATGGACCTAAACGGCATTGCGCTAAGTGAAATAAGTCAAAGACAAATACCGTATGATTTCCCAACCAACAAAACAAAGAGAAACAAACCCAGAGATTAAACGACAAACTGATGGTTGCCAGCAGGAAGGGGAGTGGGGCTGGGCCAAACAGGTGAAGGGGATGAAGAGGTACAATCTTCTAGTTGTCAAGTAAGTAAGACAAAGGGATATAATGTAGGGCATAGAAGATGCAGTCAATGATACCGCAAAAACTTTGTATGAAGATGCAGTCAATGATACTGCAAAAACTTTGTATGATGACAAATTACATACATTTCATAATATATATAAATATTGAATCACTGTTGTACAACTGACACTAATACAATATTGTATGTTAATTATTTTTCAATAATAAATAAATCTCAATAGAGTGAAAAATAATACAGTAATCCTAACTCTGAACCAAAGTTCACAAACAGTAAAATGAAGTAAATGTATAAATGGTCAAACCTCATCTAGGTAATTAAGAAGACTGACAAAAATGTTTGATTAAATACATATTAAGAAAATATCTAAAAATGATACAAAGTATAATAAAGCCATTTACAAATTATAGTGTTTCAAGGCATACACAATTCAAATCACAAACATGTTCACACAACATCTAAGATTAGCTTTAAAGCATTAAAACTTAAATATCCTTCACAGACAACTTTCAAAACCCCTTGATTTAATCTACAAATTCCTGGTGGGAGGTCCACAGAGAGTTAAAACAAACATTTTCATTAAATCAGTGTCATTTGCTACATCAGCTAGAAAACAAACCTGGGAAATACATATGAAGCAAATCCAGTACTAAATGAAAAAATGGGAAATAATCGATATTTAACGGTGTTTTCACAGAGCAGCATGTATCCCAAAGCTACTGTGACTCCAGGGAACGGTATTCACATAGAACACAGTATGGAGCCATTCTTGGAGTTGTGCAACACACACACCTGATTGATTCTACCACCTGCCCAAACCTGAAGACCAGGGGTACAGAGGACAGTGGTATGGAAAGAACAGTCATTCAGGAATCCAGAAATAAGAAAAATCAACATGAGCTAGAATAACTGGGAAAGTTTTGCTTTCTTTTTCATGTCAAGCATGGTAACATTTTGTTGTGCTGAACAGCATTCCACAACCTCCTGTATGTGTGAAAACTTCAGAAGACTAGCAGAACTTCAATAAAGGCTTCTGCTGGAGAACTGTAAATGGGATAGGTGTGGGTAGAATAGATACAAAATGAGAAAAAAATCTGAATGATATGAAGAAAATGTATACCTCCTCCCTCCCTTTTAATTCAAGAGAGCCCCACTCTAACCCTCAAAACCCCTCTAACAATAAATCCTACAAATGACCCAAACTGCTCAAATACAGATATGATGTTATCTCCTGCATAAAAATTCTCTACTGCTCCTAGAATAAAGATAGTTGTCAGCCCAACTTCTACAACTCTCCACATTTTGGCCCCAATCTACCTTTTCTGGTCTTATCTTTCACTATACTTTACAATACTCACAGGTAAATTAGCCATGCATCAAACATTCCCTGCATTTTTTTAGTCTTCCCTCTTTTCGGCTCTTCCCTCTGCTTAAAATGCGCTTACCCATATTCACCTGATTATCCATCATCCCTTAACACCCAGGCCAACTATTCTAAGACCAACCCTGCCATGCTCCCCTCTCCACCAAACTTTAGTATTACTACTAGTTTGCTATTATATGGCCTCTACAACACAAATTTATTTTACGATTATTTTTTTTAAGATTTTATTTATTTAGTTATTAGAGAGTGAGAGAGAGAGAAACAGCATGAGAGGGGAGAGGGTCAGAGGGAGAAGCGGGCTCCCCACTGAGCTGGGAGGCTGATGTGGGACTCGATCCCAGGACTCTGGGATCATGACCTGAGCCGAAGGCAGTCGCTTAACCAACTGAGCCACCCAAGCGCCCCTTATTTTGTGATTATTTATAATAATGAAACTTACGTTAAGACAACACAAATTTGGGGCGCCTGGGTGGCTCAGTCGTTGGGCGTCTGCCTTCGGCTCGGGTCGTGGTCCCGGGGTTCTGGGATCGAGCCCCGCATCGAGCCCTGCATTGGGCTCCCTGCCCGGCGGGGGGCCTGCTTCTCCCTCTCCCGCTCCCCCTGCCTGTGTTCCCTCTCTCTCTGTCGAATGAATAAATAGAATCTTTAAAAAAAAAAAAAAGACAACACAAATTTTTTTTAAAGATTTTTTTATTTATTTGACAGAGAGAGACACAGCGAGAGAGGGAACACAAGCAGGGGGAGAGGGAGAAGCAGGCTTCCCGCGGAGCAGGGAGCCCAATGCAGGGCTCGATCCCAGGACCCTGGGATCATGATCTGAGCTGAAGGCAGACGCTTAACGACTGAGCCACCCAGGCGCCCCAATCGCCAAGCTCTTCTGATTGAGCCAGCCAGGCGATCCTATCTCTATTTCTATGTTGTCAGGATTTTTTTTTTTAAGATTTTATTTATTTATTTGTCAGAGAGAGACACGGCGAGAGAGGGAACACAAGCAGGGGGAGTGGGAGAGGGAGAAGCCGGCTCTCCGCTGAGCGGGGAGCCCGATGTGGGGCTCAATCCCAGGACCCTGGGACCATGACCTGAGCCGAAGGCAGACGCTTCACGACAAGCCAGTCAGGCACCCCTATTGTCAGGATTCTGAGCATGGATTAACTGAGCCTTCCACTTAGGGTCTCACTAGGCTGAAATCTGGGACTGTGAACTCATCTGAGGCTTTGGGTTCTTTTCCAAGCCTACTAACAAGCTTACTTGTTGGCAGGTTTCAAGTCTCTTTCTGTTTCCATGCTGGCTCTTGGACAGGAGTCACTCAGCTCCTGGAGGTTGCCTGCCACTCCTTGCCACATGGCCCTCTCCACAGGCAGTTCACAATGTCTAAGTAAAGAGTGGGATTTTGTGCAGAATCTCCTGAAGCAGGAGATGGATCTTTCAGTGAGTTCCCAAAGTTGTTCAGAGCTAGTTTAACTCTCTGTGTGATTCCACATTCACCCAGGGAAACAACTGGCCAATGGGGTCCCTGAGGTTAAAGGCTTTTCATTAGAATAGTCTCAAACCTGTGCTTACTTGCTAAGAAATAACTTCACAATATTTAGTTTTCCCATTCAAAAAACATAAAACAAAAAATATGTATTTATTAACTTTTCAGTAACATCAACACAGTACTTACTTATACTAGGCATTGTACAAGGAACTTTTCATACATTCTAACCTGATCACCTAACACCCCAAATGGTGGTTCTATTATTATCTCCATTTTAACATCAGGAAAATTGACAAAGCTTAGTTTAATCCCTACAACTCCAAATGTGGTCCTTAGACCAAAGCACCATCATGGCCTGGGAACTTGTTAGAAATGCAGACTCTCTGGGGGTGCCTAGATGGCTCAGTAGGTTGGGCATCTCTGGCTCAGGTCATGATCTCGGGATTGTGAGACTGGGCCCTGCGCTGGGCTCTGCACTGAGTGCAGTCTGCTTGTCCTCCCTCCCTCTGTTCCTCCCCCCACTTGCTCACTCTCTCTCTTAATTCTTTTTTTTTTAATTTTATTTATTTGAGAGAGAGAATGAAAAGAGAGAGAGCATGAGAGGGGGGAGGGTCAGAGGGAGAAGCAGACTCCCTGCTGAGCAGGGAGCCCGACGTGGGACTCGATCCTGGGACTCCAGGATCATGACCTGAGCCGAAGGCAGTCGCTTAACCGACTAAGCCACCCAGGTGCCCACTCTCTCTTAAATAAATAAATGCATAAATCTTAAAAAGAAATTTTAAGAAAGAAAGAAATGCAGAATCTCTGGCTACCCTGCAGACCTACTTAATAAAAATCTGCATTATATGGGGCACCTGGCTTTCTCAATCTGTCAAGCATGTGACCCAATCTTAGGGTTGTGAGTTCGAGCCCCACATTGGGTGTAGACTACTTAGAAATAAAATTTTCTTAAAAAATATACATTATAATAAGCTCCCAGATGATTCTTACATTAATATTTGAGCACTGGTTTAAATAACCTGTCCAAAGCGCCTGGGTGGCTCAGCTGGTTAAGCGACTGCCTTCAGCTCAGGTCATGATCCTAGAGTCCCGGGATCGAGTCCTGCATCAGGCTCCCAGCTTAGCGGGGAGCCTGCTTCTCCCTCTGACCCTCCCATGCTCTCTCTGTCTCATTCTTTCTCTCTCAAATAGATAAAATCTTTAAATAATTAATTAATTAATTAATTAACCTGTCCAGGGGCACCTGGGTGGCTCAGTCGGTTAAGCGTCTGCCTTCAGCTCAGGTCATGATCCCAGGGACTTGGGATCCAGCCTCGTGCTGGGCTCCCTGCTTGGCAGAGAGCCTGCTTCTCCCTCTCCCTCTGCCTGCTGCTCCCCCTGCTTGTGCTCTCTCTAATAAATAAATGAAATCTTTTAAAATAATAATACAAATACAAATAACCTATCCAGGGGCGACTGTGTGGCTTAGTCCAACTCTTGATTTCAGCTCAGGTCACGACCTCAGGGTCATGAGATTGAGCCTGGAATCAGGCTCCATGCTCAGCACAGAATCTGCTTAAGACTCTCTCTGCCCAGGGGCGCCTGGGTAGCTCAGTTGGTTGGGCGACTGCCTTCGGCTCAGGTCATGATCCTGGAGTCCCAGGATCGAGTCCCGCATCAGGCTCCCTGCTCAGCAGGGAGTCTGCTTCTCCCTCTGACCCTCTTCCCTCTCGTGCTCTCTAGCTCTCATTCTCTCTCTCTCAAATAAATAAAATCTTAAAAAAAAGACTCTCTCTCCCTCTCCCTCTGTCCCTCTGTCCCTCTCTGCCAAAATAAAATAAATAAATCTTTAAAAAAATAGTCCTATATTTTTTTGGCCCTGGCAACCGAGCTGCGACGTGGTTTGAGATTCTGCCGGGATTGGCGTCATGGCCGTGTGCTTGGTCATCCCCGGCATAGCCACAGCGCACATCCACAGGTCCAGTAACGGGGGCAAGGAAAAAAGGGTTGCCTATCATCCATATCAGTGAAGTTTGATGCAAAGAGAGGGTCTCTGGAGTTAATCGTTACTATGTGTCAAAGGGTTTGGAGAATATCGATTAAGGAAGCATTTTCCTGATTGATGAAAAATAACCCAGTCATACTCATCTACCCCTTCTAGAAGGTTATGCAGTGTATTAATGTAGTGCATAATAAAAACAAAAAAGTAAAATAAAAAATAGTTCTATTTTACCTATTATGTCTTTATTGAGTGATTGAAAACTGTTCAGTGATCTGAAAACTGTTTTTCTTATTACCTTTATCTTGTAATCCCTCTCTTTTTTACATTACACACATAATACAGAAGAGAAAACCTTTCCTAATACATTAATATATTTCATGGGTAAAATCCATTTAAATATAAAAAATTTGTCTGGGGGCGTCTGGGTGGCTCAGTCGGTTAAGGATCCAACTCTTGATTTGGGCTCAGGTCATGATCTCAGGGTCCTGGGATCAAGCCCCGCATCAGGCTCCCCACTCAGTGGGAAGTCTGCTTGAGATTTTCTCTCTCACTCTCCCTCTGCCCCTTCCCCCTCTCCATCTCTATCTCCAAAATAAGTAAATAAATCTTTAAAAAAAAAATTTGTCTGAACCACTCAAATGATACAAGAAACTAATCTCTATAAATCAACAGGAACACATTAAAATTTTTTCGTTACTATTTAGAAATAAGTCACTAACACCATTAAGCACTTTATCTGAAACTGAGTATAGCTAAACCAGCTACTAAATAATTCAGACATCAGTGGGTTAAAGATTAAAGATGATTTGAGACATCCCAAGCTGTGAATTCCAATGACAGTTCATTCTAAAAGGAAGTATCAGGTTTTAAATGTCAGTAGCCAAAGAATTTTCAAATGAAAAGTCTTCACATTATTTTTACCAAAAGATGGATCAAATTACTCAAAAGATACTATAAGATTTTATAAGTGTTACCTGATGCCTAGTACTAAGTACATGTGCATTTACTATTAACCAATTTTAGCTTTGTTAATAAGCAAGGTCAGAAGTAAGAATTGTCACAAAAATTTCCCAATGTCAAGGGATGCCTGGGAGCTGAGTAGGTTAAGAGCCAGACTCTTGATTTTGGCTCAGGAGGTAATGTCAGGGTGATCTGAGGGTCATGGGACCAAGCCTCACATGGGGCTCCAGTTGCTTAAGATTCTCTCACCCTCTCCTTCCCCCCCCCAACACATGCATGTGCTCTCTAAAATAAATTTTAAAAAAAGTAAATTCCCCACGTCCAACCATAACTCAAAAGGGTCTTTGGATACCCTGGTGTGTCTTGGAATAATTTTCTTTCTCAAAACAAGAGTTACTTGACCAGTTTTCCTAGCAAACTCAACTGATTATAGTTGACTAACTTTATTCAAATTGTGCTCTCCTGAAAGTGAGAACAAGGTCTTTTTTATCTCCAATAAAAAACGGTGGGGAAAAAAAAATACTTAGCAGTCATGCAAAAAAGTGAGTTAAGCTCTGCAGACAGAAACATGTAAAAGTCTCCCTTTAGGGGCATCTGGATGGCTTAGCTGGTAGAGCATGTGACTCTTATTCCCAGGGTCTTCTGCCTACTTTAAAAAAAAGGGGGAGGGCGCCTGGGTGGCTCAGATGGTTAAGCGTCTGCCTTTGGCTCAGGTCATGATCCCAGGGTCCTGGGATCGAGCCCCACATCGGGGTCCCTGCTCAGCGGCGGGCCTGCTTCTCCCCCTCCCTCTGCTTCTCCCCCTGCTCATATTCTCTCTCCCTATCTCTGTGTCTCGAATGAATAAAAAAACCTTAAAAAAAAATCTCTCTCTTCCACCAGCACAGTCTTACTAAGATATTAACTGAATTCCTCTTATTTGTTCACAATAAAACATGTATTTTATTTAAGGAAGATATGCCTTTGAAGCTAATTTTTTTAATTTACACTCAATTTAGGGTGCCTGGATAGCTCAGTCAGTTGAACTCCTAACTCTTGATTTCGGCTCGGGTCATGGTCTCAGGATCCTGGGACATTCTCTCTCTCCCTTGCCCTCTGCCCCTCCCCCTGGCTCAGGGGCTCTCTTGTGCGCTCTCTCTCTCTGATAAATAAATCTTAAAAAAAAATTTATACTCATTTCATAATCTTTAAGTGGGGAAAACGACTCAAAACCTAGAAAAGCATAAAAGGTAAAGACTGATAAATCTGTCTACATTACAATTAAAAATGTATAGACAGGAAAAAAAAAAGCCTAAATCAGTCAAATCAAAAAACAAAAATAGAAACGAGATCTGCAACACTGACAAAAAACTATTTCCTTCAGAAAGAAAAACAAAAGGCAAAAGATATGAACAGACAAGTTTACTGAAAAACATCCAGATAGTCAATAAGTATAGGAAGTTACTTTATAATTGCACTGTCCAATAATGGTAGCCATTAAACAAATGAGGCTATTTAAACTTAAATTAAAATTAAAGAAAACTGAAAATTCAGCCTGGGTGACTCAGTCAGTTAAGTGTCTGCCTTCAGCTCTAGTCACGATCCCAGGGTCCTAGGATGGAGCCCCACATCATCACATCATCAGGCTCCCTGCTCAGCAAGGAGTCTGCTTCTCCCTCTCCCTCTCTCCCTCCCCCTACTCCAGCTCGCGCTCTCTCTTATGAGCTCTCTCTCAAATAAATAAATAAAATCTTCATTTAAAAAAAAGAATCCGAGGGCACCTGGGTGGCTCAGTCGTAAGCGTCTGCCTTCGGCTCAGGTCATGATCCCAGGGTCCTGGGATCGAGCCCTGCACGGGGCTCCTGCTCAGGGAAAGCGGGCTTCTCCCTCTCCCACTCCCCCTGCTTGTGTTCCCTCTCTCGCTGTCACTCTTTCTCTGTCAAATAAATAAGTAAAATCTTAAAATAAATAAATAGATAAATAAAAATTAAAAAAGAATCGGGAACACGTGCGTGACTCTGTCAGTTAACCCTCTGTCGTCAGCTCAGGTCATGATTCCAGGGTGCTGGGATGGAGTCCCGCATCAGACTCTGCTTACTGGGGAGCCTACTTCTCCCTCTCCCTATGACTGTCCCTTTGCCTACTTTGTGTGCGTGTTCTAATAAATAAAATTTTTTTAAAAAATTCAAAATTCAGGGGCGCCTGGGTGGCTCAGTTGGTTAAGCGACTGCCTTCGGCTCAGGTCATGATCCTGGAGTCCCGGGATCGAGTCCCGTATCGGGCTCCCTGCTCAGCAGGGAGTCTGCTTCTCCCTCTGACCCTCCCCCCTCTCATGCTCTCTATCTCATTCTCTCTCTCAAATAAATAAATAAAATCTTTAAAAAAAAAAAATTCAAAATTCAGGGGCACCTGGGTGGCTCAGTCGTTAAGCGTCTGCCTTCGGCTCAGGTCATGATCCCAGGGTCCTGGGATCGAGCCCCGCATCGGGCTCCCTGCTCAGCGGGAGGCCTGCTTCTCCCTCTCCCACTCCCCCTGCTTGTGTTCCCTCTCTCGCTGTATCTCTCTCTGTATCTCTGTCAAATAAATAAAATCTTTTAAAAAAAAAAATTCAAAATTCAGTTCCTTACACGAACCACGTTGCAAGTGCTCAATGGCAACATATGACTAGCAGTTACTGTGTTGCACAGTACAGATATAGAACATTTCCACTAAGTTCTACTGAACAAAAGAAATGTGTATCAATCACATCAGTCAGAATGGCTAAAATTAAGTCAGGAAATGACAGATGTTGGCGAGGACGCAGAGAAAAGGGAACCCTCTTACACTGTTGGTGGGAATGCAAGCTGGTGCAGCCACTCTGGAAAAAGTATGGAGGTTCCTCGATAAGTTGAAAATTGAACTACCCTACAACCCAGCAATTGCACTACTGGGTATTTACCCCAAAGATACATATGTAGGGATCCAAAGGGGCACATGCACCTCAATGTTTATAGCAGCAATGTCCACAATAGCCAAACTATGGAAAGAGCCTAGATGTCCATCAACAGATGAATGGATAAAGAAGAGCACGTGGATGGAACTAGAGGGTATTATGCTAAGCGAAATAAGTCAATCAGAGAAAGACAATTATCATATGATCTCACTGATACGGAGAATTTGAGAAACAAGACAGAGGATCTTAGGGGAAGGGAGGGGAAAAATGAAACAAAACCAGAGAGGAAGACAAACCTTAAGAGACTCAATCTCAGGAAACAAACTGAGGGTTGCTGGAGTGGAGGGGGTTGGGAGGGATGAGGTGGTTGGGTGATGGACAGGTATGTGCTATGGTGAGCGCTGTGAACTGTGTAAGACCGATGAATCACAGACCTGTACCCCTGAAACAAATAATATGTTTTATGTTAATAAAAAAATTTTTTTAATTAAAAAAAAAAGAAATGTAGGGCGCCTGGGTGGCTCAGTTGGTTGGGCGACTGCCTTCGGCTCAGGTCATGATCCTGGAGTCCCGGGATCGAGTCCCGCATCGGGCTCCCTGCTCAGCAGGAAGTCTGCTTCTCCCTCTGACCCTCTTCCTTCTCGTGCTCTCTATCTCTCATTCTCTCTCTCAAATAAATAAATAAAATCTTTAAAAAAAAAAAAAAAAGAAATGTATATCAAAGTGGCAAAGTGTAAAGATTGCTAAATTCCTTGGAAAAGAGAAAAGTAGGAAAAAAATAGTAACCTTCAAAATTTTGGAGGGGAATATAAATTGGCACAAACTCAAGTTTACAAACTCTGTAACTATCCCGCTCACACAAACGCATGTGCACACTCACACATACAATGTACATACATACATACATATTTGCCCACATGTAGATACTGAAGTATTTATTAAAGAAAAAAAACCTATAGGGGCTCAGTCGTTAAGCATCTGCCTTCGGCTCATGTCATAATCCCAGGGCCCTGGGATCATCCTGGGATCGAGCCCTGCATCGGGCTCCCTGCTCTCCAGGAAAACCGCTTCTCCCTCTCCCACTCCCCCTGGTTGTGTTCCCTCTCTCACTGTCTCTCTCTGTCAAATAAATAAATAAAATCTAAAAAAAAAAAAAAAAAAAACTTAAAAAAAAAACCAACCTATAAATGGCCTAAACTTCAAAAAATCAAGGACTGATTTTTTTTAAATGAGGGTACATCTAAAAACAGTGGAATATTAAGAAAAAATTAAAGAGAATGAGGCAGATACATAAATCATGACATTAAAAAGCATCCATGATAATGTGCCTGGGTGGCTCAGTAAGTTAAGCAAGTACCTGCCTTCAGCTCAGGTCATGATCCCAGGGTCCTGCGATCAAGCCCCATGTCAGGCTCTCTGTTCAGCAGGACGTGCTTCTCCCTCGCTCTCTGCTTGCCACTCCCCCTGCTTGTGCTCTCTCTCTCTCACAAATAAATAAAATCTTTAAAAAAAAAAAAGGCATCCATGATATTCCTAACTAAAAACAGTTGCAGAACTGTATATAAAATATAAATAAGTATACATGTTTATGTATATCTCCACATATAGGGTTAAAAGTCCAGAAAACTATATTTGAACTATAAACCATACTTAATTTCAGTATGGTAACTCTATTTTCAATATTTCAGTATGCAGACTTTCACTTAATCCCATTTTCATTACAGTGACTCATCAAAGATTAACTCTACACTGTTCTGTTCCATCTTTTTTTAAGAATGAGCCTATAGGGGCACCTGGGTGGCTCAGTCGTTAAGCATCTGCCTTTGGCTCAAATCATTATCTCAGTGGGATCTAGCCCCACATTGGACTCCTTGCTCAGCGGGAAGCTTACTTCTCCCTCTTCCACTCCCCCTACTTGTGTTCCCTCTCTCGCTGTGTCTCTATCAAATAAATAAAATCATTAAAAAAAAAAATGAGCCTATATAACTTCAATAGAAACTCAAATTTTTAATTCATATTTAAAGAGTTCTAAAATTTAGGATTTTTTTTAAATTTAGTATATCAGTAATCTTTTACAACAACATTAAAAACATGGTAAGTCAAACTGTACTAAAAATACTATAAAGGGGTACCTGGCTGGCTGTCAGTGGAGCATATGATTCTTGATCTCAGGGTTCTGAGTTCAAGACCCATGGTGGCTGTACAGATTACTTAAAAATAAAATCTTTAAAAATAAAAAATAAGACTACTACTACTAAATCGCACACTCCTATTAACTATGAGGATGGTCTCTGCAACATGGAAAGATAGACTACAGAACTAGAGGGGCATTCAGAGGTCTTTGGTAAAAAGGACAAAGAGAACAGGTTTTAACAAACCCTACTGATCAGTTCCCTGTAGTTTTATCTTCCACACAGTAGTCTCCTTCCAAACAGCTTTTGTAGTGAAAACATAATGCCCTTTCACCATAGCAAAATTGCATGGCCTTTTAAGAGAAGACAGAATCTGTAGAGGAGGAAATAGCAAGGAATTCTGCAAATGTGATGGCTATTTTCTCAGCTCCTGTCAGAATTCTAGGAGATGCAGTAGCAGCACCTTTCATAGAAATTTTTAATTTATGTGTTCAAAAAGATTTTGATTTTTCATTCGACTAGTTACGTTTGTGGGCTTTTAAAGCAGGCACATAGGGGCGCCTGGGTGGCTCAGTCGTTAAGCGTCTGCCTTCGGCTCAGGTCATGATCCCAGGGTCCTGGGATCGAGCCCCACATCGGGCTCCCTGCTCCGTGGGAAGCCTGCTTCTCCCTCTCCCACTCCCCCTGCTTATGTTCCCTCTCTCACTGTGTCTCTTTCTGTCAAATAAATCTTAAAAAATAAATAAACAAAATAAAGCAGGCACATAAAAACAGGAGAGAAGGGTGAACTGAAAATAACACAAACTCTAAGACACGAAACAGGGGAACTTTAATACTATGGCAAGAAGGAAGATCAGTCAAGTAAAGTGTTACATCAAATCACCTAGCACAAATAGACTTGCAAATAGCAACTTCATGAATGTATCAAACATCTTACAATTTTATGCCAATTATACCTCCATAAAGCTGAAATAATATAAATATGCAGTATTTTGTAATTATGGATCAGAGCAGTTTCTCAATTTTTAACCCATGGTCCCTACAATGCTTTCTCATCCTATTTTCCATATATTCTACAAATCAAGACTTTGCCCAGTTTTACCTTCTATAGTCTGTATTATAAAAACAATAGATTTACTATGTTTTCAAATATGCACGCTCTCTCCTGGAGATTCTAATACAACTACAAATACAATACAAATACAGACTAAAGAGGACTCTGGACTGATCAATATACATCCAAAGGGACATACCAGGCCTGGATTTTAAGTCTGTATTTGTATTTATAATTTATTTTCATTTTTAACTTTTTAAGGATTTTATTTATTTATTTGAGAGACAGAGCAAGCACAAGCCAGGGAGGAAGAGAAGCAGGCTCCCCGCAGAGCAGGGAGCTCAACAAGGGGCTCAACAAGGGGCTCAATCGGAGGACCCTGGGATCACGACCCCAGCCAAAGGCAGCTGTCCAACTGACCGAGCCAACCAGGTGCCACAGTAATTTTTTTTTTTAAGACTTTATTTGACACAGAGAGAGAGAGCAGGAGCGGGGGAGCGGCAGGCAGAGGGAGAGGGAGAAGCAGGCTCCCCACTGAGCAATGAGCCTGATGTGGAGCCCAGGACCGTGGGATCATAACCCAAGCCGAAGGCAGCCACTTAACAACTGAGCCACCCAGGCACCCCTGTATTTATAATTTTTAAGAAAAAAATTACTCACAATAAAGATTAAGGGTCCTGAAAATTTCTAAGACTTGTATTTTTTTCTAAAGCCTATTTTGTTTAGATTTTTTCCTAATCATCTTTCTATTCATTATATATTTTTATCATTATACTTTTTAGAGAGAGAGCACGCCCACGCAAGCCTGTGTGCACGCGTGGGGGGGGAGGGTGGAGACAGGGAATGGGAGAGAATCTTTTTTTTTTTTTTTAAGATTTTATTTATTCATTTGACACACAGAGAGATAGAGAACACTAGCAGGGGGAGCAGCAGAAGGGGAGGGAGAAACAGGCTCCCCGCGGAGCAGGGAGCCCGACGCGGGGCTCGATCCCAGTACTCTGGGATCATGACCTGAGCCGAAGGCAGACGCTTAACGGACTGAGCCACCCAGGCGTCCCTAGGGAGAGAGAGAATCTTAAGCAGGCTCCACGACTCAGTGGGAGCCTTTCGCAGGGCTTGATCTCACAGCCCTGAGATCACCTGAGTGAAATCAAGAGTCAGACTCTAACCAACTGAGCCACCCAGGCATCCCCATTATACTTTTAGTTACTTTCCATATTCTATACTTCCTACACAAAGTAATTAGCCTCTGATTATTCCTTTAACAGAAATTTTCTATCTTCCATCTTATTCCCCAAAGTTAAATGACTTTAGGTAAATGACAAAAATAAAAATCTATGTACATTCAAAATCATATTAACCAAGGGAAATCTATATAGATAGCATCCTCCTCCCCAAAAAAACCCACTTTTTTTTAAACTTTTTTTTTTTTTTTAAGATTTTATTTATTTATTTGACAGAGAGAGACAGAGCCAGAGAGGGAACACAAGCAGGGGGAGTGGGAGAGGGAGAAGCAGGCTTCCGGCTAAGCAGGGAGCCCGATGCAGGGCTCATCGCAGGACCCTGGGATCATGAACTGAGCCGAAGGCAGACGCTTAAGGATCGAGCCACCCAGGTGCCCCCCCACCTTTTTTTCAGTCTACAAACCACATGCTAAAGATCTACAAGACAGACTGCTGTGCTCCTCACCTCTAACATCCATACTTCACTTCTCATACCTGACCACCTTATTCCCAAGATATCCAAAGGCACCTCTACTGTACAATCTCTAAGGTCTGCTTCTCTGTCCATTCTACTTAAAATTACAACGAACTTGTCCTTTTAGGACAATGCTTCCCTAGTTGTGGTGCGTAACAAGGAAAACGTCAAAAGAGAAAACAGGATCAACAAAATTGTACTATTTCAAAAGCTCTGCTTTATAAAAACAGCTGAATTCCTCAGGGATGTCATTATATATTTAGATGATACAGGTTCTTTGTTTTTGTTTTGTTTAAAAAAGAGCATAACTTTGTGCATAGTTCTAAAATCAGCGTAATAGTTCTTAAGATCTCTGGCACACTATATACTACAGATCTAATTCCAAATCATTTCATCACCATCACTGCCACCCTTAAAATTTAAAACATGTACAACTGTTAACTAAGTATTTGAGTAATGCTTTTTATAACTAGGGTATCTGTATAGGGCAAATATAAGATCAGTAAGGAGACGGTCCAGTGTAGTGAATGAGCATTCAAGTTCTGTGGAATCTCAACTCCATTATCCATCTCTCTGGTGTCCCTAGTTATTGGAACCAGTCTATATACTCCGTATTTAATCAGCCTTTTGGAATAATTTTACTATCTTACAGTAATTATGAATCGTATCTTGATTTTTCAGATTGTTCATAATAACCTTACATCAATCCATCGCTCTCACACATCCACACACATACCCTCCGTATCATACATGTATATATACATATATAATTAATTTTATTTATCTGTTGCTATACTATTGGTCAGAAATACAACCCCATTTTGGGGCGCCTGGGTGGCTCAGTCATTAAGCGTCTGCCTTCGCCTCAGGTCATATCTCAGGGTCCTGGGATCAAGCCCCAAATCCGGGCTCTCTGCTCACCAGGAAGCCTGCTTCTCCCTCTCCCACTCCCCCTGCTTGTGTTCCTGCTCTCGCTCTCTGTCAAATAAATAAATAAAATCTTAAAAAAAGAAAAAAGAAATACAACCCCATTTTAATAGTGCTCCCTAAAACAGGACAGCTCTACAATGCAGGTACACACAATGAAACAAGAAGCAGATATTGCTGTTTTTCGTAAATAATTTTATTCTTTCCTTGCTGAAACTCTGTTCCTAGAACATTTGACCTTAATGCCTATGAAATAAGTTTCTTAAGACATACTTCTCCTAGTCCTCTTGATCTTATAAATATATGCTACATTTCTTAATTTAGGTCAAAGTTACTTCCATTTGTCAAATCACTAATTTTCTGACCTTATTATTCTGAAATATTAAAAATTTACTTTTATCTATTCCAATTTTACTTCTAATGATAGTCCTTCCTGGGCGCCTGGGTGGCTCAGTTGGTTAAGAAACTGCCTTCGGCTCAGGTCAGGATCCTGGAGTCCCAGGATCGAGTCCCGCATGGGGCTGGATCCTGGAGTCCCAGTATCGAGTCCCGCATGGGGCTCCCTGCTCAGCAGGGAGTCTGCTTCGCCCTCTGACCCTCCCCCCTCTCATGTGCTCTCTCTCTCTCAAATAAATAAAATCTTTTTTTTAAAGATTTTATTTATTTCTTTGACAGAGAGAGACACAGCGAGAGGGGGAACACAAGCAGGGAGAGTGGGAGAGGGAGAAGCAGGCTTCCCGCGGAGCAGGGAGCCCAAAGCGGGGCTCGATCCCAGGACCCTGGGATCATGACCTGAGCCGAAGGCAGACGCTTAATGACTGAGCCACCCAGGTGCCCCTCAAATAAATAAAATCTTTAAAAAATAAATAAATAAATAAATAAACAGTCCTTCCTACAAATGGAAATCGTTTGAATACAGAGATTTAGTTTAATTCCTCACTTTATAGATGATAAACCAAGCCAAAGTGAGTAGAATGTTTTTTTTACATTTTGGCTACTAGGGGAAAAAAGTTTTAATATCACCACTCTCCTTCTAAAATTCATTTTTACTAAGACTGAGGCCTTACATTTGCCAGAACCAAATATAATACCAAGCCAGTAATATACTGATCCCTTTAAGAACTCACACAGTACTCTACTTAATAAACTAGCCTTTCCATCTTTTAGATACTATTTTTCACATAGCTAGCTAGGCATGAAATGCTTATTATGAATGAACAAGTATGTTAATTAAAGGAAAATCTAGGGGTGCCTGGGTGGCTCAGTTGGTTAAACATCTGCCTTCAGCCTGGGATTGAGCCACAAGTCAGACTCCCTGCTCAGCAGGGGGCCTGCTTCTCCCTCCCCCTTTGCCACTCCCCCTGCCTGTGCTCTCCAGCTCTGTCAAATAAACAAAATCTTTAAAAAAAAAAAAGGAAAATCTAAACAGCAGATGCAAATTTTTCCTACTTGTCACAATTTCCTAATGATTAGACTAGTTTATCCAAAGAGATAATTCAAAAGTACTCTTAAGATTCTAGAGACTTAATGAACATAATTAGGGTTGTGGTCTGCTTACCTATAATTAAAATTTGCCACCTTTTTAATAAAAAGAAAAAGTCTTGAGGTATTAATCAAGTAGAAGAAAGTGTAACAGCTTTCTGTGAAGCAGCAATTTCCTCCCCACCAAAAAAATTATTTCTAGAGTTTATCTTTCAGAAGGAAACTATCAGCACAGTCACAATTATGAAGAGAGACTGTTAAAACACTCAATAAATAAAATGTGCTTTTATTTATTCACTAACTTTTTCACATTTCCAACTAAAACAGAAATACAAGCTTAAGACTCATCAATCCCCTATCACATCAAATTTACAAAACAAATGGACAAGGTTTACAAAAATGCATAAGATTGAATAAACAGCAGGATCCAAATGTGGGGAAATAAATTAAAAAGACTGGATGATAACAAAACATTCAACAGATATAGCTGAGGGGTGAAATACGTGATTTCTCATTTTCTTCTTTATACGCTCCTATAATCTTCCAAATTCTCCCACAGTTTACATTTATTACTTTCATAATCAGAAAAAAACCTCATTTAAAAAATAAACCGTATATCATATAAAAAAGGTTCATTTAGAAGGGGTCTCCATATTATACAAGTATTACTGACATGGTTCACGATTAAAGATAATGTCTCCACACTTTCTCACTTTCCAGCACCAAGATGCCGTTTTATGTCCTATTACTTTTTTTGCTGCGTCTCCTAATGTTTCATTTCTACATACATACACGCTTTTCATTTTTTCATACAACACAATAAGTCTCACTGATTACTTAAATCCTACCTCTAAGCCTCGTTATTGAAAAAGGAAAAAAAAAAAAAGATAGTTTTACCTACTAATTACAACTTCGTGTACCCACCATCACTTTAGCTACGGAAAAGTCAAGGCCGGGTAAACTACACGTCCCACCATGCATTGCTGCCTTGTTCAGAGTAGGTCTCTACGGAAACAGAAAAAAAAAATTCTACAAGTCCCACCTGTTACTTCGTTTCTAAACACCTCTTGCACTTTCAGCTTTCAACAGCAAACAAAAACATGAGCCTCGTGACCTCACGTTGGATCTGGGAGCCCAGACGAGCGGGGGACCCGGGGTCAGGCGGCATGTCCGCTATAGCGGGTAAATTCTACCAAGATCCAGCGCTCCTCTCTTCTTTCCGGGGCTGGGTGCACGCACAAGCCTTCTCCTATCTGCATCCAATGGGGGCTCTTCAGCCGCACAAGGGAGAAGAACCGGTTACTGTGCAAGCACAACAGACTTCCCCATGCCGGGGCGGGAGCTACCACAGAGTGGAGGTGAGAGCGACGTGACCCCGAAAGGCAGCTTCAAAACACCAAGGGGACTCGTCGCAGACGCAGGGAGAAGCCACAGCCCCGCGGCGACCCTCTTCCGCTGGGCGCCTCCATTTCCACAGGGATCACAACCCCGACACTAACCGCCGCCCTCTCCGCGCGGTTTTGTGCCCCCTTCAGCCGGGTCGCTGAGCCAATGACCTCCCTTCCCCTGCGACCGGCAGGCGGCGAGGGAACAAAATTCTCCCGGGCTTCCCCTTCGCTCCCTCCCCCTTACCGTCTTGGCGGCCTCCGCCCAGGTCCTGCCCTTCTTCCTACGGCCCTTTTCCCTCATGTCGGGTCTTGAACTGACTGGGAGGCTCCCGTGTCCGGGCTCCGGCCGCCCTCCCTGCCTGCTCTGCCCTGCGATGCTTTTCCCGCGGTGCCGGGAAAGGTGGGAGAAAGGGGAAGTCAGGCCGGTGGAGCACCCAAGCAGAGGAAGCGACGGGGGTGGTGCGCGGGGGGGGCGGGGGTCTATGGGGCGGCCGGTCCTCCTGCTGCCGTTGCCACTGCTACCGCCGCTGCCATATTGGGTCCTTACTGTACAGGCAGCCGCTAAGGTCACGTGACCGCTCCCGCGCGACCGTCACTACTGTACGCAACCGGCCGCGCGAGCGTGCGCGCGCGCGCCCCCGCCTCCAGCGAGGGCCTGCAGGGCGAACGAGCCGGCGGTCAGCTGCGTCTCCTCCCTCCCCCGCCCTTCCGCTCTCCGCCTGTCCTTTGGAGCATGCGCGGGAGGGAGGTCCGACGCTGAAGTGCGTCGGCCGTCCTGTGCTCACGCCTACAGCGAAAATCAGCTTGCGGAAGCGGAACTTAATCCATCCCGGAAGGTTTATTGAGTGGATTCTGACCGCGTGCTGGGCGCAGCGGTGGTCTTAGAGCCTTGGAAGAGCCAGACTTTTCCCTCAAGGGGCGACTCTCCCGGCTGTCACTTTCTTTTTTTTAAAAGATGTTTTATTTATTTTTTAACAGAGTGAGGGAACACGAGCAGGAAGAGTGGGAGAGGGAGAAGCAGGCTTCCCGCCGAGCAGGAAGCCCGATGTGGGACTCGATCCCAGAACGCTGGGATCATGACCCGAGCCGAAGGCAGACGCTTAACGACTGAGCCACCCAGGCACCCGAACTGTCACTCTCAACAAGCCTCGTACTTGGGTTTTTTCGTTTGTCCATGTTCATTTTTACAAAGGTTGTCTTTTTGACGATTTGCAACAGTTCTCGTCTGCTTATTAACCGATTTCGATAGATGATAGATGAGTTTGAGTGACTTGCCAAGCTCACCTGTCTAGGATGTGGAGAAACCAAGAATCAAATCGCCAGCTCAGAGCCCTTTTTCCATCTCCCACAATGCCTCTCAAACTTAGATGATCCCCCCCCCCCCTTTTTAAAGGCCACCAGTACTACATTCAGGCTTTTTCAAGTGAAGTCTCATCAAGGACCATGGTGTCTTTTATCTGGGTGACTTCAGTCACTGCACAGTGCCTGTAAATATCAGGCACCCAGTAAATATTTGCTGAACGATTCAGCTATGTGTGTGGTCAGAAATCATTATTTGTAGTGTCTATAAAAGCCTCCTGAAGAATCCAGAATGTGGCATATTCCATCGTGTTATCCATGTTTTTATAGTTCGCGAAGTAAAAAGAATATGTGTACTAACACTTCCTGTTCTCCAAAATATATCTGCTTCCAGAAGTTGCTTCTGGTCTAGTTTAGTAAACCTAGCCGTCTACTGTATTCTAAAATAGGACTGAGAGGCAATAGTTAGCTTGGAGGCCATGGTTTGGTGTCAGAAGTTCATGGACCCCCTCAAATTATGAACGATTTTTGGGTGTAATTGTGCATTTTTGAAAACAGGATTCAGGGGGCTCCTGGCTGGCTCAGTTGGTAGAGTGTGTGACTCGATCTTGGGTCTGACTTCCAGCCCCACACTGGGCATGGAGCCTACTTAAAATTAATTAATTAATTACTTAGTTAAAAAAGAAGGATTCATAACTTTAATTCAATGTTTCAAAACGGGCTGTTACACACACACACACAAAAAGTCTTAATAGGGAGTTTGAGAGGCCATCTAGATCCTTATATTATTCCTTCAGTCATTGAAGGAAATGACTGAAGGAAATGATGCATGTCATATATTTGACATGTCATATATATGACATGCATATATTTTCACAAATCCTTTTAGGAACTCATAGCACTATCCATAGCACTCAAGATATGTACCATCTCCCGCCAAACCCACCCTCTAAGGGCACCTGGCTGACTCAATCAGTCGAGCGGTAGAACGTGCAACTCTTGAGGTCGTGAGTTTGAGCCCCAACTCAGATGTAGAGATTACTTAAAAATAAAGTCTTTGGGGATGCCTGGGTCGCTCAGTCGGTTAAGTGTCTGCCTTTGGCTCAGGTAATGATCTCAGGGTCCTGGGAATGAGTCCCACATCAGGCTTCTTGCTCAGTGGGGAGCTTGCTTCTCCCTCTGCCTGCCACTCCCCCTGCTTGTGTTCTTTCTCTCTGACAAATAAATAAAATCTTTAAAAATAAATAGAGTCTTGGGGGTTGGGGCGCCTGGGTGGCTCAGTCAAGTTGAGCATGTGCCTTTGGCTCAGGTCATGATCCCAGACACCTGGGATTGAGCCCAGTGTTGGGCTCCCTCCTCAGCAGGAGTCTTTCTCTCTCTGCCCCCCACTCCACTTGTGCTCTCTCTCTCTAATAAAAAAATAAAATCTTTAAAAAATATATCTTTATGGGATGCCTGGGTGGCTCAGTCAGTTGGGCATCTGCCTTCAGCTTAGGTCATAATCCCAGGTTCCTAGGACCGAGTCCTGCATTGGTCTCCTTGCTCAATGGAGAGCCTGCTTCTCCCTCTGCCCCTCCCTCTGCTTATGCTGCTCTCTCTGACAAATAAATAAGTAAAATCTTTTTAAAAATAATAATAAAATAAAAAATCTTTAGGGCACCTGGGTTGTCAGTCAGTTAAGCGTCGGATTCTTGATATCAGCTCAGGTCTTGATCTCAGGGTTGTGAGTTCAAGCCCTGCACTGGGTTCCACACTGGGTGTGGAGCCTACTTTAAAAAAAAAATTTTTTTTCTTTTTTAAGAAATAGAACAGTTGGCTTGACTTTCTCTCCCTCTCACTCTCCCTCTGTGCTCTTTCTGTCTTTCTCAAATAAATAAATAAAGTGTATAAAAAAAAAGTTAACCAGTGTTGGGGCACCTGACTGGCTCAGTCAGTAGAGAATTTGATTTTTGATCTCAGGGTTTTAAGTTTGAATTGAACATTGGAGGTAGAGATTACTTAAAAAATAAGGTCTTGGACACCAGGCACCTGGGTGGCTCAGTTGGTTAAGCGACTGCCTTCGGCTCGAGTCATGATCCTGGAGTCCCGGGATCGAGTCCCACATTGGGCTCCCTGCATCGGGCTCCCTGCTCGGCAGGGAGTCTGCTTCTCCCTCTGACCCTCCCCCCTCTCATGTGCTCTCTCTCTCTCTCATTCTTTCTCTCAAATAAATAAATAAAATCTTGGGGCGCCTGGGTGGCTCAGTTGGTTAAGCGACTGCCTTCGGCTCAGGTCATGATCCTGGAGACCCCGCATCGAGTCCCTTATCGGGCTCCCTGCTCGGCAGGGAATCTGCTTCTCCCTCTCACCCTCTTCCCTCTCGTGCTATCTCTCATTCTCTCTCTCTCAAATAAATAAAAATCTTTAAAATAAAATAAATAAATAAATAAATAAATAAAATCTTAAAAAAAAAGATCTTGGACACCTGGGTAGCTCAGTCAGTTAAGCATTGGACTTCTGGTTTCAGCTCAGATTGTGATCTCAGTGCCATGAGACTGAGCCGCACAACAGGCTTCTGCGCGCAACAGGGAGTCTGGTTGAGAATCTCTCTCTCTGCCCCTCCCCCCACGGGCACTTGCTCTCGCTCACTCTCAAAATAAATAATTATTTTTTTAGATATTTATTTATTAGGGGGTGCCTGGGTGGCTCAGTCATTAAGCATCTGCCTTCGGCTCAGGTCATGATCCCAGGGTCCTGGGATTGAGCCCCGCATCATGCCTCCTGCTCGGCGGGAAGCCTGCTTCTCCTTCTCCCACTCTCCCTGCTTGTTTTCCCTCTCTCGCTATGTCTCTATCTGTCAAATAAATAAATAAAATCTTTAAAAAAATAAAAAGATATTTATTTATTTATTAGAGAGAGAGAGTGTGCACGCACGAGCTGGGGGGAGGGGCAGATGGAGCAGGAGAAGCAGACTCCCCGCTGAGCAGGGAGCCTGACACAGGGCTTGATCCCAGGACCCCAGGGTCATGACCTGAGCCAAAGGCAGACACTTAACCAACTGAGCCACCCAGGTGCCTCTCAAAATAAATCTTTAAAATATATACGTATTGGGGGCGCCTGGGTGGCTCAGTTGGTTAAGCGACTGCCTTCGGCTCAGGTCATGATCCTGGAGTCCCGGGATCGAGTCCCGCATCGGACTTCCTGCTCAGCGGGGAGTCTGCTTCTCCCTCTGACCATCTTCCCTCTGATGCTTTCTATCTCTCATTCTCTCTCTCTCTCTCAAATAAATAAATAAAATCTTAAAAAAATAAAATAAAATAAAATATATATGTATTGGGCGCGTAGGTGGCTCAGTTGGTTAAGCGACTGCCTTCGGCTCAGGTCATGATCCTGGAGTCCCGCGATCGAGTCCCACATCGGGCTCCCTGCTCGACGGGGAGTCTGCTTCTCCCTCTGACCCTCTTCCCTCTCGTGCTCTCTATCTCTCATTCTCTCTCTCTCAAATAAATAAATAAAATCTTAAATAAATAAATAAATAAATAAACAGAAAATGTAGACAGTAGATACAGATAATAGATTCATAGATAGATACATAGATACAATAGATACCTCTCCTTGTTGATCAGGCCAGGGTCCAAATGGGCAGTATCTGCTGACAGCACCTATGTTGGAACATAGCTTCTATCATGATGGCCACGGGCCACATGCCAGACCCATCAGAGGTAGAGATGATCTTTTCAACATCTTTTATGAGACAGGCATTGGCAGAAATATTGCTAGAGCAATTTTGTAAAGAATCAACTCTCTTTCATGAAGCTGTTACTGGAAATCTTATCATGGTTAAGAGAGATGACACTAGTTCTTGTACATCTGTAGGAAATCATCATTGGCCAAGAAATTAGAGTGTTTGGCTTTCCACAGGATTGGATGAGGGAGGAGTCATTCTGGTTTCACCTCCTTGCTCAGATAAGCAAGAACTCAAGACTAGCTATTCTTGAGGCCAGTTCCTCAGGTTTTCACAATTACAGCTATGGATCCCTACTATCCCAACCTCTCTACCCACATGGCCTGGATTTCTGATTGTCCCTTCAAAGTAGACAATGATGTTATTATATACTGAACAGAATCTTGGACATTGAACCCCTAGTTCACATAATCTTTAACTTCCTCATTGGGTAACAGCTCCATTGCAGAGCCAAGTCTGTCTGATACCAGGATCATTTCCTATCCAGTTTTCCTAGTACCTTTTATTAAAGAAACTATCCTTTTCCCAGCATATATTTTTGGCTCCTTTGTCATAAATTAATTGACAATATATGTGTGGGTGTTTTTCCGGGCTCTCTATTAGGTTCCATTGACCTATGTGTCTTATATATCAATACCATACTGTTTTGATTACTGTAGCTTTGTAATATAGCTTGAAGTCAGGAAGTGTGATGCCTCCAGCTTTGTTCTTCTGTCTCAAGATTGCTTTGTCTATTTAGGGACTTTTGTGATTTCATACAAATTTTAGAATTGTTTTTCATATTTCTGTGAAAAATGCCATTGGAATTTTGATAGAGATTGTATTCAATCTAGATAGCTTTGGGTAGTAGGGACATTTTAACAAATAACAATCTTTCCAACCCATGAGCACAGAATACCTTCTCATTTATTTGTGTCTTCTTCTATCTTTTTCATCAATGTCTTATAGTTTTCAGTGTTCAGATCTTTCACCTCATTGGTTAGATTTATTCCTAAGTATTTTATTCTTTTTGATGCTATTATAAATGATGTTGTTTTCTTAATTTCCCTTTCAGATAGATCATTGTTACTGTGTAGAAACACAAATGGTTTTTATATATTGGTTTTGTTTTGTTTTTTATTTTTTAATAAATTATTTATTTGGGAGAATGAGAATGAGAGAGAGAGCACATGAGAGGGGGTAGGGTCAGAGGGAGAAGCAGACTCCCCGCCGAGCAGGGAACCCAATGCGGGACTCGATCCAGGGACTCCAGGATCATGACCTGAGCTGAAGGCAGTCACTTAACCAACTGAGCCACCCAGGCACCCTTGTTTTGTTTTTTAAAAGATTCATTTATTGGGCGCCTGGGTGGCTCAGTTGGTTAAGTGACTGCCTTCAGCTCAGGTCATGATCCTGGAGTCCCTGGATCGAGTCCCGCATTGGGTTCCCTGCTCGGCGGGGAGTCTGCTTCTCCCTCTGACCCTTTTCCCTCTCGTGCTCTCTATCTCTCATTCTCAATCTCTCAAATAAATAAATAAAATCTTTTTAAAAAAATAAAAGATTCATTTATTTATTTGAGAGAGAGAGAGAGAGCACAAGCAGAGGGAGAGGGAGAAGCAGGCTCCACAATGAGCAGAGAACCTGAAGCAGGGCTCAATCCCAGGACCCTGGGACGTGACCAGAGCTGAAGGCAGACACTTAACCGAGTGAGCCACCCAGGCGTCCCGTATATATTGGTTTTGTATGCTGCGACTTTACTAACTTGTTTATTAGTTCTAACAGTTTTTTGGTGGGATTTTTAGGGTTTTCTACATATAATATCATGTCATCTGCACATAGAGACAATTTTACTTCCCTTCCAATTTGGTTACCTGTTATTTCTTTTTCTTCCTAATTGCTCTAGCTAGGACTTCCAGTACTATGCTGAATAAAAGTGGCAAGAGTGGGCATCCTTGGGGCACCTGGCTGGCTCAGTCAGTAGAGCATGTGGTTCTTGATCCAAAATCATGAGTTTGAGCCCCACATTGGGTGTAAAGATTACTTAGGGGGGAAAAAAGTAAGTTAAATTAAAAAAAAAAAAAGAGTGGGCATCCTTGTCTTGTTCTTAATCTTAGAGGAAAACATTTCAGCTTTTCACCATTGAGTATGATGTTTGCTTTGGGCTTGTCAAATATGGTCTTTATTATGTTTGAGGTATGTTCTCTGTATACCTAGTTTGTTGACAGTTTTTATCATGAAAAAATGTTGAATTTTGTCAAAAGCTCTTTTTGCATCTATTGAGATGATCATATGATTTTTATTTTTCATTTTGTTAATGTGGTATATCACATTGATTTGCAGATACTGAACATCCCTGGAATAAATCTCAATTAACCAAGGTGTATGACCCTTATAATGTACTGTGGAATTTGGTTTGCTCATTTTTTGAGTTCTCTCTCTCTCTCTCTCTCTCTCTCTCTCTCTTTTTTTTTTTTTTTTTTGATGAGTCTGGTTAGAAGTTTTTCAATTTTATTGATTTTTCAAAGAACCAGCTCTTGGTTTCATTGTTCTATGGTTTGCTCATTTTTTTTTTGAGGATTTTTGCATCCATGTTTATCAGGGACATTGGCCTGTAATTTTCTTTTCTTGTAGTATCCTTATCTGGTTTGGTATCAGAGTAATACTACCCTCATAAAGTGAGTTTGGAAGTGTTTCTTCTCTTTCTATTTGAGAGCTTGAGAAGAATTGGTGTTAATTTTTCCCAATGTTCAGTAGAATTCACCAGTGAACCCACCTAGTTGTGGACTTTTCTTTGTTGGGAGGTTTTTTGTTTTTTAAGATTTTATTTATTTATTTGATAGAGAGAGCAAAAGCAGGGGGAGCATCAGTCAGAGGGAGAGGGAGAAGCAGGCTCCCCACTGAGCAGAGAGCCTGCCCTGGGGCTTGATCCCAGGATCCTGAGATCATGACCTGAGCCAAAGACAGCTGCTTAACCGACTGAGCCACCCAGGAGCCCCATATTGGGAGGTTTTTGATAACTGATTCAATCTCCTTGCTAGTAATCATTCTGTTCAGATTTCTATTTCTTCATGATTCAATCTTAGAAGGTTGTGTGTTTCTAGAAACTTATCCATTTCTTCTAGGTTTTCCAATTAGTTGGCATACACTTGTTCATTGTAATCTCTTACAACTCTTCAAATTTCTCTGGTATCAGTTGTAATGTCTCCTCTTTCATTTGTTATTTTGAGTCCTCTCTCTTTTTCTTGATTAGTCTAGCTCAAGGTTTGTTTATTTTGTTTATCTTTAAAAAATAAAAAATCTCAGGCGCCTGGGTGGCTCAGATGGTTAGGCATCTGCCTTCAGCTCAGGTCATGATCCCTGGGTCCTGGGATCGAGCCCCGCATCTTCTCCCTCTGCCTCTGCTTTTCTCTCTCTCTCTCTCTCTCTCTCTCTCTGACTCTCATGAATAAATAAATAAAACATTTTAAATAAAAAATAAATAAAATAAAAAAAACTCTTAGTTTCATTAACATTTTCTATTGTCTTTTAGTCTCTCATTTATTTTTGCTCTGATCTTTGTTATTTTGTTCTTTCTACTAACTTTGGGCTTCATTTGTTCTTTTTCTTTTTTTCCCTAGTTCATTGAGGTGTAAAATTAGGTTCTCCATTGGAGAGCTTTCCTTTTTTCTGAATGTAGGAGTTAACTGCTATACACCGTCCTCTTAGAACTGCTTTTGCTGCATTCCATAAGTCTTGATATATTATATTTCCATTTTAATTTGTCTCAAAGATGGTTTTTTCTTTTTCTTTTGACTTCTTTGACCCATTGATTGTTCAGGCACATGTTGTTTAATTTCTGCATACTTGTGAAGCTTCCAGTTTTCTTCTTGTAATCGATTTCTATTTTCATAGCATTGTGGTCAGAAAAGATGCTTGATAAGATTTCAAGCTTCTTACATTTATTAAGATTCGTTTCGTGAAAAAAAAAAACAAAACTCGTTTTGTGACCTAACATATGATCTATCCTGGAGAATGTTCCATGTGCTCTTGAGAAGAATGTGTATTCTGCTACTGTTGGATGAAATGTTCTGTAAATGTCTGTTAAGTCCATCTGGTCTAGCATGTCATTTAAGTTCAATGTTTCTTTTTTTTTTTTAATTTTATTTATTTGACAGAGAGAGACACAGCGAGAGGGGAACACAAGCAGGGAGAATGGGGGAGGGAGAAGCAGGCTTTCCGCTGAGCAGGGAGCCCTACATGGGACTCGATCCCAGGACCCTGAGATCATGACCTGAGCTGAAGGCAGACGCTTAACAACTGAGCCATCCAGGTGCCCCAAGTCCAATGTTTCTTAATTGATTTTCTGTCTGGATGATCTATTCTTTGTTGCAAGTGGGATATTGAATTTCCCTGCTACTGTATTGCTGTTTCTCCATTCAGTGTTAATACTTGCTTTATATATTTAGGTGCTTCCATGTTGAGTGGTAAATATTTACAAATGTTACAGCCTCATGATGAATTGATCCCGTTACCATTATATAATGATTCTCTTTGTCTCTTGTTACAGGCTTTGGCTTAAAGTCTATTTTGGGTGATGTAAATATAGCTTACCTCCGCTTTCCTTTGCATACAATATCTTTTTCCATCCCTTCACTTTCAGCCTATTTGTACCCTTAAAGCTGAAGTGAGTCTCTTCAAGACAGCATATAATTGGGTTTTGCTTTTTTATCTATTCAGCCACTCTATATCTTTTGACTGGAGAAGGAAACCCCCCCCTTTTTTTTTTAGATTTTATTTATTTATTTATTTGACAGAGAGAGAGAGAGAGAGAGACAGCCAGAGAGGGAACACAAGCAGGGGAGTGGGAGAGGGAGAAGCAGGCTTCCCGCTGAGCAGGGAGCCCGATGCGGGGCTCCATCCTGGGCCCCTGAGATCATGACCTGAGCCAAAGGCAGATGCTTTACGACTGAGCCACCGAGGCGCCGCCCAAAGAGACTTTCCTTTTAAGAGACTTCCTCCTGTAGCTTCACAGCTAGCAGGACCAACATTAGTTCCAGAGGGAAATAGATTGAGCAATTGTTATAAAAATGCAATATGAGATAAACAGTGTGGTATGAATGTGCCAGAAAACAGGGCTGCTGTTAGCTCTGCTCTCACTAACTCTGCCATGGCCACAGACTTCAGCTTTAAGCAGTTGGCCATCTCAAACGTGCTTGCCTTGAGTTAGGTTATGACCAGGAGGCAAGCTGTAGGTGGATCCTGTTCAAAGTCCTCGCCTCTGACCCTACATCAGTCAATAGCAGTCACTGCTCAGAGGAAGAGGTGCTGGGCCCAGACTGGGCTGGAATTCCCCCACCTGAGTACCTTCTACCTATCAGAAGTTGGGCTCTCTCGACGAGGATTATTATGATGGCTGAATGAGGGGATACGTGTAAAGCGCCTAGAACAGTGTCTGGTACATTGGAAGCTATCCATAAATGTTAGCTATTGTATCTTGTATGTTATATCTGACCAGAAAAGAGGGCAAAAATAGGCCTTCTCAACTCTTCTTCCCTCCTGCAAAACTTATAAATAACTAGCTGTTCCCATTTCTCTACTAAGCAGCAAGATTTAGCTTACTTGCTGACAGGGCCAGCAAGAGCCTAGAGGAAAGGAATCTTTGAATGTCTGCTATATACCTGGCAATTTATAGGAGGATACAAAGATTGAGGACCTTCTCAAGAAACATTTTTTTAGGGGCGCCTGGGTGGCTCTGTCGGTTGAGTTTCCAACTCGATTTCTGTTCGGGTAATGATCTTAAGGTCCTGAGATTGAGCCCCAAATCGGGCTCCCCGTTCAGCACAGAGTCTGCTTGTTCCTCTCTGTCCCTCTCTGCCCCTCCACATGCACTCTCTGTCTATAATAAATAGATAAAATATTTAAAAAAATTTTTTTTTATAAAGAAACATTTTTTTAGGAACAATTTCTGCCAACTAGTAATATGATCTTGATACTCAGTCCAGTTCAATTAAACAGGTTAATTTAGTATATTTCAATCATGAGCCAAATACTGAGGACCAGAAATGAGTGCAAGTTAGCAAAAACAGTGAGATCAGGGCCTGAGTCTGTCGTGTTTATTATATTTGCAGTACCCAGAATAACACCTTGTAACAGGAAGTGTTCAATACATTTTTATTGAAAGAATAAGTAGATAAAGGAATAAATAAACAAGACACAGTCCCTACTCCCAAAAAGCTCATATTAAAATAAGAAAGACTGGAGCACCTGGGTGGCTCAATCAGTTAAGGGTCTGCCTTCAGCTCAGGTCATGATCCCAGGGTCCTGGAATGGAGCTACATCTGCATTGGGCTCCCTGCTCAGAGGGGAGCCTGCTTCTCCCTCTGCCTGCCACTCCCCCTACTTGTGCTTGCTCTCTCTCTCTCTCTCTCTCTCTCTGTGTCATATAAATAAAATAAAAGAAAAGAAAGAAAAGAAAAGAAAAAAGAAAAAAAGTAAAATAAGACCTATAAGTAAAATACCATACATTATTTTTTTTAAAGATTTTATTTATTTATTTGAGAGAGAGAGAATGAGAGATAGAGAGCACGAGAGGGAGGAGGGTCAGAGGGAGAAGCAGACTCCCTGCCGAGCAGGAAGCCTGATGTGGGACTCGATCCTGGGACTCCAGGATCATGACCTGAGCCGAAGGCAGTCGCTTAACCAACTGAGCCACCGAGGTGCCCCAAAATACCATACATTATTATACATGCAATCATAACTGTATATACAAGATCCTAAAGTAACATAGAGGAATAAGTGATAAAGACAGATCTTAGGGCAAGGGAGGGTATCCAACAAGTCTCCAAGGAGAAATGGCACCCAGTGAAGAGAGTGGACGGGGCAGGGAGAGTGAAAGAGACTGGAAGCAAGGAGACCAGTTAGGAGGGTTTTGCAATACTTCAGAGGACATAATGTCCTAATTTGCAGTCCGGGGGTCGGGGGGGTGGTCCATTAGCTTAGACAAATGTACATCTTTATTTTCACTAACCTTAAACTTATGACTTTGTCACCAACAGAAATCACAGATATTTTCATGTTACATTACAGTTGAGATATCTAGGAATATTTTTATGTTTATCACAACTTCAGTATTATTAGAACTACCACTGCATCTTATTTGATGCATTAATAATGAAGCACATGTATCACTATGACATAAATTTGTTTTTCTAATAAGCTCATCACTATTTTTCAATATAAATGGTTTTCTTTGTCATCCCATGTATTTTATTTACACATTTCAAGAGATTCTGAGAAGGAGTCTATAGGCTTCCACAAACCACCAAAGGAATCCATAGTAAAAACAAATGAACACAAAAAGAGGGGGTCGTTAAGAATTCCTGCTCCAGAGTCAGATCGAGTAAACGAAATCCTGGCTCCACCACATCATAGTGTGTGACTTTAGGCAAATTTTCAAAATCTTTTTGGGCCTCAGTTTCCTTATGTGGAAAATGGGTGTAATACCGATAGTATCTATTTCATAAGGTGTTGTAAAAATAAAGTAAATACACATAGAAAACTGAAAATAATGCCAGGTATATGGTAAACATTCAATAAATATCATAACCTGTCCGGATCTTGGTTTCTGAAGAAAAGCCAATGAATGATCCCTTAAATCCAGCATTCCTTGAGACTGTAACCTACTTGTGAAGATTCTCCTGAATGCTAGTTAAAATAACAACCAAAAGAGTCCTCGGGGTTTTTTCTTTTTTTTTTTTTTAAGTGAGCTCATGTCCAATGTGGGGCTCGAATTCACTACCCCAAGGTCAAGAGTTGCACGCTCCACTGACTGAGCCAGCCAGGCACCCCAAAAGGGTCCTCATTTTCTCTCCTTCACCTTTTATTAATCATTTTGAGGATCAACGAAGCGTCAACACAAGGTTCCCATTTTCTGCAAAGGACAAAAGGACAACTTCCTGAGAATTTAGGCTGACATATAAACACAGATTTAGAGTCAACAGGTCCCCATGGAAACTATCTTATTCCAGGTTCTCTAAAGCACAAATCTCAATGCTACTGACAAAGCACGAACTAGCTCACTTCATGGGTATGAGAGCCCAGCTTCAACTCTGCTGGACTGCAGGTGGTCAAAAGCTCAGAGATGCAGGAAGCAGGAAGGAAGGCAGAGGAATTGGAGGCCAGCCAGGAACAAGCTGGGAATAGCCAGGCTGCACTGCTCCTTAGTTACCACGGGCTTTGTCCAGCCAGATGTCCTCAGCATCTCCTTGGTTTTCTGCCTGAGGCATTTGACTATTCATTCTGAAGTTATCTTAAATGCTGTCCACATTCACAAATGCCCCTCGGAGGCCAAATACATTTTTAAATGTTCATCCTAAAAAGAGATTGTTTACATAGATGGGGATACAGCCTGGACCTAAGTAGATGAACTTAGGTTCAAGTCCCAACTTTGTCATTTACCCAAGTGAACATAAGCAATTTATTTAGAATCTCTAATCTTCAGCTTCCTCATCTGCCAAAAATTCATATAATTTACTCAATAAAGATTCATTTTTGAGTCCCTATTATGTGGCAGGCTCACATTTGGATGTTGAGAGCACAGAAGAAAACCATGTAGGGTTTTCTTCACCACCAAGTGAAGACCAGAGAGAAATAAATAGATAAGACAGTATTGGATGTTGATAAATGCTTGGAAGACAGTCAACCAAGTTGATGTGCAAGACAGGGACTGAGCTGGAGCATCTTCGGATTACAAGGAAAGCCTCTCAGAGAATTTGACATTTGAGCTGAGACAAGAAGAGGAAAACGACAAGGAACTAGCCTTGTGAAGATTAGGGTGTGGAGCATTCCAATTAGAGGGAAGGAGAATTTCAAAAGCCCTGCGGCAGAAGAGAGAGTTTGGTGTGTCCTTGGAATATAAAAAAGACCTAGAAGGGAGTGAGGTGGAGAGAGGTCTGGGGAGAGATGGGAGAGGTGGGCAGGACTGAGGAAGTGGAGGAGGATGTGAGAGCTTTGAGAAGAGCCGGGAATGTGTGAAATGCTTGTTTGGGAGAATGGGGGAGAGAACATACTGGAGAAGTGTAGTAGGGTTGCTTGGCAGCCTTGAGACTCCTTCTGAGATGTGTGGTCATGAATTTCAACTAGAACTAGTTGGCATAGTGGATGTTGCTCTGAGGATTAGATCAAGTGAATGGAAGATTTTGACACATGGTAGATGCTCAAAAATGTTCACTAGCTATTATGAGGGAGAAAATATTAAGATGAAGAAAACTAAACCAACTCATTTATTTTTTGCTGCCATTTGCAATTCAGAGGAGCGGTAAATAAATAAGAAAACTAAACCAACTCATTTATTTTTTGCTGCCATTTGCAATTCAGAGGAGCGGTAAATAAATAATATTCTGATCCTTGGGTTCAGACTAAATTTTTCTTCTAAAGTGAGTTTTTTCGCATCTGGATATTTTAAACCTGTGGGTTTTTGCATACCCAATGCAAAATGCTGTGATTTTTGCTCTTGTGGTCTTAATAAACTGGAAGTAAATTTCTTTCGTCAGTCTCTTGTAGAGCCACTTCCTTATATTCCAAGTACAGGAACACAGCTCATGTCAGTATATGCACAAAATTTGCTTCTCTTTATCTTTTTGCATGTTCAGACAAAAGGAAGATTTCTTCTGGTACCTTTCCAAGATGTTTTAAGATGTTAATTCACAACATTTGATACCTGGGAACAATTCTGCAACCTAGAATATCACATCTATTGCAACCTTAAATATAATCTCCTCTCGATGGCAGAAATGGAGAAAATCACACCTGAGGTTTTCTGTAATTTCATCTCACTGATAAGATCTTTTTTTTTTAGATTTTATTTATTTATTTGAGAGAGAGAATGAGATAGAGAGAGAGCATGAGAAGGAAGAAGGTCAGAGGGAGAAGCAGACTCCCTGCCGAGCAGGGAGCCCGATGCGGGACTCGATCCCCAGACTCCAGGATCATGACCTGAGCCAAAGGCAGTCGCTTAACTAACTGAGCCACCCAGGCGCCCGATAAGATCTTTTTTGACAAATGCCTTTTTAAAACTCCTTAAGGTTTAGATGTCCTGATATGGGAAAAGCTGATATGGATGAATTAGATTTGAACAGGACAGGACATGGAGTTGGTAGGGACCTCAAGCACAGAGACTGAAAGACAGGGAGGTGCTGAGAGGTGAGCATGAATCGCTGGTAGGCTGGTAGGAGGCTAGTGAGGAGTCCAGCCAGGGAGAGTAAGTGGGCTTGCCAACTAGGAAGCAGAGAGCAATGGAGAGGAATCTGAGAGCAGGCAAAATGTGGGATTCTAGGCATGGGGGCTAAGAACAGGCTGTGAGAACTCTGGCTCTTAGAGAAGTTGTAAAGAACAAAAGAGGCCCCCCAATCTCAGTTTTGGACAGCCCCCACCTTTGTGTTCTGCAAACTCTTCTCCTACGTGGTGATGTCTCCTAGAGGTATCATCCTCTCCCATATCTGCAGTTCCTCAAAGAAACCACTCATCTCCACCTCCCCCCCACACAC
This sequence comes from Eumetopias jubatus, assembly GCF_037043125.1. Taxonomy (NCBI): domain Eukaryota; kingdom Metazoa; phylum Chordata; class Mammalia; order Carnivora; family Otariidae; genus Eumetopias; species Eumetopias jubatus. The sequence goes on from NW_028274815.1 coordinate 21,193,914, forward strand.
CCCATACAAGTTGGAGAAAAAGATCATCTGAGGTTGTAGGAAATGCGGCTGGTCTCCGTCATATCTGCCCAATACTCAGTGTTTCTGTATCTGCTGACAGCTCCTTCCTGCGAACATCTGGGACTCCCTGCCTGAGAGTTTTCCCTAATCACTGGAGCACGCTTGACTCATGAGCAGGACAGACCAGAAAAGCCAGGGTTTTAATGTCCCCAGAGCCACCATCAAACAAGGATTGACTGGAGTTCGAATAGAAATACATATTTCAGGGGCGCCTGGGTGGCTCAGTCCTTGGGCGTCTGCCTTCGGCTCAGGTCTTGATCCCAGGGTCCTGGGATCGAGCCCTGCATCAGGCTCCCTGCTCTGCGGGAGGCCTGCTTCTCTCTCTCCCCCTCCCCCTGCTTGTGTTCCCTCTCTTGCTGTGTCTCTCTCTGTTAAGTGGATAAAATCTTCAAAAAAAAATTTCCTGTAAAAAAAAAATACATATTTCAATTACCTGTTGCTGTGTAACAAACCACTTGAAACCAGTGGCTTAAGACAACAATTTGTTATTTCTCATGATTCTGTGGGTGGACTGAGTGGTTCTTCTTCCGGTTTTGCCTGGGCTCACTCACAGAGCTGCGTTCAACTGTGGTTAGCTGGGCCGAAATGTGGCATCACTTACATGTCCCGCAATTCACTCTGGCTGTTGGCTTGGAACACTTCGGTATTCCTCCACATGGTCTTTCTTCTTTACTGTGCTAGACCAGCTTCCTTACATAGAGTTCTCAGCATTCAGGAGGGCAAAGGCAGAAAGTGCCAGGCACCTCGAGGTCTAGGCTCTGTCGCAGGCACAGTATCACTTTTGCCATTTTTATTGGTCAAAGCAGTCACAAGATCATCCCAGATTCAAGGGCAATGGCTCATAGACTTAGGGTGCACCTAGGAACAAGAAAGATGGGCAGACAATAGGGGTATTGCTTAACTTACATAACAACAAAAAAAACCGATCAAGAATGAATATGAAAGAGATGCATTCTGCCTAGGGGGAGCCCCCACCCCTCAGGGGTCTCACCCTTGTATAATCCCCTCTTCTCAAGAACCTATACCTTGGGGCGCCTGGGTGGCTCAGATGGTTAAGCATCTGCCTTTGGCTCAGGTCGTGATCCCAGGGCCCTGTGACCCCAGGGCCCTGGGATCAAGTCCCGCATCTGGCTCCCTGCTCAGCGGGGAGCCTGCTTCTCCCGCTCCTTCACCGGCTCCCCCTGTTTGTGCGCTCTTACTCTCTCTGTCAAATAAATAAATGAAATCTTAAAAAAAGAAAAAAAAAAGAACCTATACCTTGCTTCTAGCCAATAAAGTATAGTAAAGGTGATGGGATAGTCACTTCCTTGATTAGGTTATGTTATGAAAGACACCATCTTAGTCAACTGCCCTGAGAAATCTTCCTGCTGCTCTTGAATAAGGAAGCGGCTAGAAGGTGAACTGCCTGGGAGAGATAGGGCCATGTATCAAGAGCACTCGCTTTGTCCTGCAACTTCAAGAAACTGAATTGCCTCAACAAGGACTTCACCTTGGAAGAGTGCTCCAAACTCCAGAAAGGAGCTCTATCCAGAAAGGAAATAGTCCACCTGACGCTGATTACAGCCTTGGGAGACCTCAGGTGGAAGACCCAGCTAAGCCATGTCTAGACTTTTTTTTTTTTAAGATTTTATTTATTTATTTGACAGAGACACAGCGAGAGAGGGAACAGAAGTGGGGGAGGGGGAGTGGAAGAGGGAGAAGCAGGCTTCCCGCGGAGCAGGGAGCCCGATGCGGGGGCTCAATCCCAGGACCCCGGGATCATGACCTGAGCCGAAGGCAGACACTTAATGACTGAGCCACCCAGGCCATGTCTAGACTTCTGACCTATGGAAACTGTGAATAAAATAGGGTGTGTTCTAGGCTGCTAAGTTTGTGGTAATTTGTTATGCTCCAACATAAAATTAATACGAGTGAGTAGAAAGCTGAGGTCAGCCACTATGATGGAAAATCATAATCCTATACCCAGTTTCCAGATCTAGAGCCCATCAGTTGAAGGGAATGCCAAGTCCCCTTGAGGAAGGACCCTACAATGCTACCATAATCATATACAGTAGTGATGCCATTATTCCTCCCACAAGGGGACTATGGCCATTTACTAGAATAACTGAACAATGGGGGAAAGGGAAGATCCTGACCTTTCAAGAGCTATGAGTTGACCACCAACTCAAAACACCAGCGTGGTTCCCTACTGGGGGATCTACTGGATTAGAGCACTTGGTTCTCAGGCAAGGGCTCCCCGTAACCAAAGATTCAAACAGATTCCTCAAGGTTGGAAACAAGGAACCAAAACCAGCAGAGATCTGACTGAGGGTGAGGGAGACCCAGAACGAGTGGTAGAGGAGGGATATGAGAGATACCAGAACAGCTGCAGGGTCCATGTAATCACATGGACTGAGGCTGTTCTATGAACTCATCTAACTCATTTAATTTTTATTTTATATATTGTTGCCAGCTACCACTTTGAAGAGTCAATGACAGAATGGACTTAATGTGGGATAGGAATAGAGCAGAGAGGGACAAGGTGTATTTGTGCCCTGCATATTCCCTTGGCCTACACCTCTCCTCATTCTGATGGCTTTTTCCTGCCGGTACCTGCAACCCTCTGCCTGCCAGATTTCTCTGGCTATCGGTGCATATTTAGCCCACCCTTGGAGCAGACTGCAGTGGTCAGAGTGTTAATGTACTCAGAAGCAACTCCCAACCAATGACTGAAAGGAGTTGCTATATACACACTCTGGCTTCTTTGCTTTTCTGGGGGACCATTCTGAGACACGTTCTGCACAGTTGCCTGGATTTCCCCCAGGATTGACCTCTGATTGCTCATTAACTCCCCTGCCTGGCTTCCTCTCTTCTGTTTCCTTCCTCAATCCCTGACCAGGGCTTCCTGAGACCAACCCCCAATAGATTACTTGCGTTTATGTTCTTGTCTCAGAGTCTGTTTTTGAGGACCCCAACCTCAGATGGCAATGAAATAAATTTGAGAAACATGGAACGTTTCAGACTCTTGGGGAGGGAAGCCAAGGTGGGAAATTTACATAGCAAGAATGCAACCTCTACAACAAAGCATAACAACATGGATGAATCTCACAAACATCATGTTGAGTGAAAGAAGCCAGACACAGAAGAATACATACTGTATTATTCCATGTATATAAAGTGCGACAACAGGCAGGATGAATCTGAGGTTGTATTTATTTCCCAGGACCCTGGGATCGCGACCTGAGCCAAGGCAGCTGCGAAACCAACTGAGCCACCCAGACGCACCTGAATGTGGTCTTAAAGGCCTTATACCTTCCACTTTCATTCTTGGCATCTTGCTGCTATGTAAGAAGTCTGACTAACCCTAAGACAACCATATGGTGAGGAAGTCCAAGCTGGCCACTAGGAGAAGCCAGGGGAAGCAAGGTACACCAGCAGGCCACCCTAGCCCAGCCACTAGCTGAGTGTGGGCATATGAGTGACTCCACGCAAGACTAGAACTCCTCCGGCAGTTCACGGACGTATGAGAATTAATAACGTTTTCTGGTAGCTTGTTATACAGTGATCGTTGACTGAAACATGCAGGGAGGAACTTTATTCTGGGAGTTAAAAAGTTTGAATTCGGGGCACCTGGCTGGCTCATCAGGGAAGTGTGTGACTCTTGATCTTGGGGTGGAGAGTTTGAGCCCTGCCTTGGGTATAGAGATTGCTTAAATAAATAAAACTTAAGGGCGCCTGGGTGGCTCAGTTGGTTAAGCAACTGCCTTCGGCTCAGGTCATGATCCTGGAGTCCCGGGATCGAGTCCCACATCGGGCTCCCTGCTCAGCAGGGAGTCTGCTTCTCCCTCTGACCCTCTTCCCTCTTGTGCTCTCTATCTCTCATTCTCTCTCTCTCAAATAAATAAATAAAATCTTAAAAAAAAAAAAGTTTGAATTCAAACCCCAGTAGTTATAGGATCTGGAGGGAAATGAAAGGAATACTACCTGTAATGTAGGGGCCCCTCATGAGGACTAAATGAGATAAGGCAAATCAAAATGTCTTGGGGCATCTGGCTGGCTCAGTCGGAAGAGCATGTGACTCCTGATCTCTCCATCACGAGTTCAAGCCCCACGTTGGAGAGGGTGTAGATTACTCAAAAAAATAAATTTTAAAAATGTCCTGGGTGGCTCAGTCAGTTTAAGCGGCCAACTCTTGGTTTCAGCTCAGGTCATGATCTCAGGGTCATGGGATCGAGCCCCACATGGGACTCTGTGCTCAGCATGGAGTCTGCTTGAGATTCTCTCTCCCTCTCCCTTTGTGCCCCCCCACCCATGCTCACACTCTCTCTCTCTCTCTCTCTCTCTCTCTCTCTCTCTGTGTCAAATAAATAAATAAGATCTTTAAAAAAAATTCTTGGGCACCTGGGTGGCTCAGTCGTTAAACATCTGCCTTCGGGGCTCAGGTCATGATCCCAGGGTGCTGGGATCGAGTCTCACATTGGGCTCCCTGCTTGGCAGGGAACCCTCTCCTCTGCTGTCCCCCCTGCTTATGTTCCTGCTCTTGCTATCTCTCTCTGTCAAATAAACAAATAAGGGGCACTTGGGTGGCTCAGTCGTTCAGCGGCTGCCTTAGGCTCAGGTCATGATCCCAGGGTCCTGAGATAGAGCCCCGCATTGAGCTCCCTGCTCTGCGGGAAGCCTGCTTCTCCCTCTCCCACTCCCCCCATTTGTATTCCCTCTTTTGCTGTGTCTCTCTCTATCAAATAAACAAATAAAATCTTTAAAAAAAAAGAAAAATAAATAAATACATAAAATCTTTAGGAAAAAAAAAGTCTTGTAGAGGCACCTGGGTGGCTCAGTCGGTTAAGTGTCTACCTTTGGCTCAGGTCATGATTCCAGGGTCCTGGGATCAAGCCCCACATAGGGCTCCTTGCTCAGTGGGGAGTCTGCTTCTCCATCTCCCTCTGCTGTTCCCCCTGCTTGTGCTCTTTTTCTCTGTCTCTGTCAAATAAGTAAATAAAATCTTAAAAAAAAAAGTCTTGTAAACCTCACAATACTACATGAATTTAAGACACTATTAGTATAAAATTAATAATAGTCTGATAACTGCACAATGTATGTCCCCTCTTATGAATTTTAGTATCAAAGAAATACTCTCCAATAGTGATATTTCTAGTCTCTGTAGTGTTTAAGGAAGTTGTTTTTAGAAAGTCTACACTGAAGTCTCTCCAACTGACCAAGAGAAGGTCATCTGGTCTACCTATAAAGAGTTCAGCCCTGCTTGGGTATTCCAATTTTCCAGTGAGATTTCTTTCGGAGAGAAGTGGTAGTTATATTTTATATCTACCTCCTCCCAAAATCTTTTTTATTTTTATTTTTATTTTTTATTTTTTTATTTTTATTTTTAATTTTATTTATTTATTTGAGAGAGAATGAGAGAGAGGGAGAGCATGAGAGGGGGGAGGGTCAGAGGGAGAAGCAGACTACCCGCCGAGCAGGGAGCTTGATGCGGGACTTGATCCCGGGACTCCAGGATCATGACCTGAGCCGAAGGCAGTTGCTTAACCAACTGAGCCACCCAGGCGCCCCATTAACATACTTTAAAAATTAATAATTCCAGGGGCGCCTGGGTGGCTCAGTCGGGTTATGATCCCAGGGTCCTGGGATCGAGCCCCGCATCAGGCTCTCTGTTCAGTGGGAAGCCTGCTTCTCCCTCTCCGTATGCCTGCTGCTTCCCCTGCTCTCTCTCTCACTCTCTGTCAAATAAATAAAATCTTTAAAAAAATTAAAAAAAAATAAATAAAAATTAATAATTCCATGGGGCTCCTGGGTGGCTCAGTCGTTAAGTGTCTGCCTTCGGCTCAGGTCATGATCCCAGGGTCCTGGGATGGAGCCACACATCGGGCTCCCTGCTCGGCGGGGAGTCTGCTTCTCCCTCTGCCTCTCCCCTGACTCGTGCTCTCTCCCTCTCCCTCTCTGTCAAATAAATAAATAAAAATCTTTAAAAAAATTAATAATTCCATCATCTTATTAACTAACCAGTCAGTATTCAAATTTCCCTAAATGTGTGTATATATATATTTTAACAAATTCAGTCATTTCTGTTCACTGTGTTTGAACCCTGCCCCTTTTCATCTCTGTTTTTACACTTGTCTCTTCTACTTCGACTGTACTTCCTTTCTCACCTCCCGAGCAGACACAGCTTTCCAAATCTGTTCAAATATCACCTCCTTCAGAAATCTTTCCCTGGCAAAACTAAGCAGTTGGTCACTCCTACGGCACCGACACCCTGCTTCGTCTGTGTACACACCTGTCTCTCCCCCAGACTGTGAGTTCCTTGAAGACATGAACTTTATTCTCCGGGTCTTTGTAACGCTGGTATCTAGCGTGGTGTCTGGCCCATAGTATTTGCTTCAAACCAACATATTATTTCTAAGGACAGTCTCCCAAGGCCCTTCCATTGTTTTTGGTGTTGATCTAACCTTTTCTAAAGTTCAATGTCTTCTGGAAAGATAGTGTTTTTCCTCCCTGATCTGGACTAGGGGTTGACCTGGTGTTTGCAACCAGAAAGCTTTTAGAAAGCACTGGAGACAGGCTTAATTGGTTTAGAGCCACGCTACCCGCCCCCAACACACACATTTATTTTTTTTTTTTTACGATTCCGAGATTGATATAAAGCAGAAAGACTGAGGGAAGAGAAAGCCACTTTGTCAGTCAGCAGCCTGCTCTGGGACAAATGCACTAAGAGCTCTACAGAACTGGAAAGAAAAAGACATTATCCTTCCCCTCTAATTGAATACCATCTACAAATCTACAGACCTTCTGGCTCTCTGAGAAGGACCTTGGAACACACTTGCAGTTTCCAAACTGTAATTAATAACATTTTGAATCACAGTTTTCAAGTGTTTCTTTAATCTCAGAACCCCTTCTTTGGGTTTTTCTAGCCTGCAAGATCAATATGCTTGGCAGACAAAAGTGCTAGTGGAAAGGTGGCCAGGAGATCCTTGGGGCACTGCTCTATGGGATCTCTGCTAAGTCTCTCCCACATGGCCCCTGAGACAGAACGCAAGGCACCAGATCCATCATTCATTCAATCTGTCACCGTTCAACAATTTATTTTATTGAGTGCCTGCTGTGAGTTCTGTGCTGGTAGCACTGTGCAGGCCACGAGAGATGGCCTTCTGTTTACTCGGAGTCTACATTTTAGGTGGGGCACAGGGGAGAGAAGCAATAATCATTGTAAGCAAGTGGTTCTCAAACTTCATTTTTCATCAGAATCACCTGGAGGGTTTGTTAAAATACAGACCTCTGGCCCCAACCAGCAGAAGGTCTGATGCTCTGATGTGGTAGGTCTGGAGTAGAGCAAGAGAATATTGCAGTACTAGTAAATTCCCAGTGGATCCTAAAACTGCTGGTCCCAGGGGCCACATTTTGAGCACTGATGTCAATAATCAAATGCTAAAATACCTTCAGATAATGGTAAGTGCTATGCTTTTAGAAAATAAAAAAGGGGAATAAGAGTAGAACATTATCTGGATGGGGGGGCCACTTTAGATGGGTGGCCAGGGCACACCTCTCTGAGGTGATATTTGATTGAGATCTGAATGATGAAAAGGAGCCAGCCATCAAAAAATCTGGAGTGTGGGCAATTCCAAGAAAAAGACAAAGCAAGTGCAAAGGCCCTGAGCAGGCAAAAAGCACAGCATATTTGCGGAAAAAAATAGGACTTTAAAAGTGCCAATGTAACTGCAGAGTATTTTGAAAGAGGTAGAGGGATACAAGATTGTCATAAAAGCAGACAGGATTTTTTGAAGTGCAACGTAAAGACATTGGAGACTTTGAAGCAGAGGACTAGTATAACCTCCTTTTGCATTTTATTTATTTTATCATTTTACTTATTTATTTGAGAGACAAAGATTTCTTCCTTCCTTCCTTCCTTCCTTTCTTTCTTTCTCTTTCAGGAACGCAAGCAGGGGGAGTGGGAGAGGGAGAAGCAGGTCTCCCGCCAATCGGAGCCCGATGCGGGGCTCGATGCGGGGCTCGATGCGGGGCTCGATCCCAGGACTCTGGGATCGTGAGCTAAGCAGAAGGCAGATGCTTAACGACTGAGCCACTCAGGCGCCCCATCCTTTTGCATTTTCAATATAACTTGTTTGCTATGAAATATCTCTTTAGCTACTGTGTGGATAATGTTCCCTGGGGGAGGGGTAGGAGGGGAGGGGGCAGCAAGGCCCAGCCAACTGACCGGTTAGGAGGCTCCCGATGGGGGCAGGGAAGTTGCCGGTGAAACGGTGAGAAATGGTGAACTAGAGAGTGGTGAGCACTTGCTGTTGGAACAACCCATCACACTGCTTGGCTCCTTGTAGGGATCAGCAGATAGTCACCGAACGAATGAGAGAAAGAACGAAGCTCACTTCCTTTCGGAAATGACAAGATGATAATCCTTCACTGATGAAATGAAGAATTCTGCACATGATTGTTCCCCAAACTGGGTTCCACTGCCTACTTGGTAACAGGGATTTTGTAGAGGTGGGTGTGGGTGTGGGTGTTCGCATTAATTGAATCTTTTTTGGCTCTCCTGTGCCCCTTCACTCTCTAGCTCTCTTTTTAAATATTTCACTGCTTTGGCGCCTGGGTGGCTCAGTCGTTAAGCGTCTGCCTTCAGCTCAGGTCATGATCCCAGGGTCCTGGCATCGAGCCCCGCATCGGGCTCCCTGCTCCGCGGGAAACCTGCTTCTCCCTCTCCCACTCCCCAAGCTTGTGTTCCCTCTCTCACTGTGTCTCTCTCTGTCAAATAAATGGATAAAATCTTTAAAAATAAATAAATAAATAAATAAATAAATATTTCACTGCTACCCTCCCCCCCTTTTTGCCGGATAGAATGCGAGCTTCCAACAGCTCGCTGAGAATCGTTTTCTCTTTGTAAAGCAAATTGAGTGGGGGCGGCCTGGGAGCTCTGCGATTCCCCTGGGAGGTGTAAGGCGTTGGTTGGGCTCTGGGGACTCTGGTTGCCGGGAGAGGCTGGGAGTGACGAGCGAATCTTCCCTGCTGCACTGAGGGCAAAATCAATTTATTCCTCTAAGTCATTTTCACTGAGTTGTTTTTATTACCGTTTCCACTGCATCTCATCCTGCTAGAACAAAATGCAATTAAATATGGATTTAATTTGACAAGGGGAAAGGGGCATGAACACCTGTAAACTGTCAGTGCTGTGGCAGACGACAGCTCTGATCTCTGCAAGAACAAAGATGAGTCAAGCAGCTTTTGCAGATTAAAGAGAGCTGTCAAACTGCTCCAGGGAGGAAGCTTAGGTGTGGGGGGAAGCATCTGAAACACAAGTCACTCCTTCAAATGCTAGCAAAACATTGAGAATTCCCTGTTTAAGAAATTCCATTGTTTTAGCATTCAGCCATTGTTTTAGCATTAAGTTTCAAAAGTTAAATGATAATAATAGAAGGAGAAACCCTATTTTTTCGTTGCAGCGGTGACATTGAGATTCTTGCACCAGTCCAAAGGATTAAAGGTCAGCTTTAACTTCCTTTAGCTCCCAGGACCTGGAGGGCCCGTGTGGGGCGTGAGCACAAAGCACTTCCTGCTGAGCTCCCTCTCATCTCCCATCGAGTCCTTGCTTGCCGGGCGTTGTCCTCTCCAGATCCTGGGCTTTCTAGCTGAGGTTCCTGGAGAGCTCTCTCGCACCTTTTTTTTTTTCCTCTCTCCTGCAAACCCATTTCTCTCTAATAACGTCTCTTAACCAGGCAAATACAAAAGCAGCCAAGTTGCAGAACTTTAGTAGTTTTTTTTTTTAAAGATTTTATTTATTTGAGAGAGAGAATGAAATAGAGAGAGCATGAGAGGGGGGAGGGCCAGAGGGAGAAGCAGACTCTCTGCTGAGCAGGGAGCCCGATTTTTTAAAAATATATTTAACTATTAGTTCTATCTTCTCAGTTCCTCATTGAAAATGTACATAAGTGGGGCGCCTGGGTGGCTCAGATGGTTAAGCGTCTGCCTTCAGCTCAGGTCATGACCCCAGAGTCGTGGGATCCAGTCCCCCATCGGGCTCCCTGCTCCTTGGGAGCCTGCTTCTCCCTCTGCGCCCCCCACCCCGCCTCTCTCTCTCATGAATAAATAAATAAAAATCTTTTTAAAAAATGTACATAGGGCGCCTGGGTGGCTCAGTTGGTTGAGCGACTGCCTTCAGCTCAGGTCATGATCCTGGAGTCCGGGGATCAAGTCCCACATCGGGCTTCCTGCTCAGTGGGGAGTCTGCTTCTCCCTCTGACCCTCTTCCCTCTCGTGCTTTCTATCTCTCATTCTCTCTCTCTCTCAAATAAATAAATAAAATCTTTTTAAAAATGTACATAAGTAAAATGTATTAACATTCTCAAAAATAGGGAAAAAATCTTTTTTTTTTAATTTATTCTTGTCTTGTTTTTAAATTACGATTTTATCCCCTGTGGGTCACCGACTGGGGTGGGGGAGGGGGGGAGAAAGAGAGGTGGGGAGGGAGGGAGGGAGGAAGGAAGGAAGGAAGGAAGGAAGGAAGGAAGGAAGGAAGGAATGGAAGCTCTATGCACTTAGATTCCTTTCTGTGGGGGCCGCCTAATTGTGTCATCAGACTTTATGCCTATTTTTAAATAAAGATGTTATTTAATCATCTACAATCCAGTGTTGGCACTAGCTCAGGAAAGGGAGGTCACACAGACTGGGCATCAAAAATGAACGTTTGTATGAATATGTAGCTCTAGAAATTGTTCATCCTCCCCTTTGGAGAAAGACCAAACAGATGGCTGGGTGAGGAAGCATGTGTTCAAAGGGCATCACGGAAAGAAGAGTGCTAGCCAAAGAGAACACACTCCACACGGTACCAGATGCGTGGCCAGGTGCCTATACCTGTGTGGGTGCGCAGGAGGGCCTGCGCATGCGCACCCCTCACCCCTGCCACAGGCTCGGCCGCCCCCCACCCCCGAGGGCTGGAGAAGGTCCGCCTGCCATGAACGGCAGCCTGTGAACTGAGCACAGCCCCGGAGTGGGTTGGGCAGCTCTTAGCTTCCCGTTCTCAATAGTCCCCCAAATACATAGATCAAAATATTAAAATTATTTGTCTAGGTATCGCTTAATTTCTTGTGTATATGTGTGCATGTATGTGTATGTTTATTTATTTATTTCAAATTTTCTGACTTGGCAGGTATTGATCTTTATAATTAAAAAACTAATTTCTGGTGCACCTGCCTGGCTCAGTTGGAAGAGCATGCGACTCTTGGTTTCGGTGTCGTGAGTTTGAGCACCACATTGGGTGTAGAGGTTACTAAAAAAAAAACCTAATAAATAAACAAACAAAAAAAATAGCTTCACATTAAGCAATTTTTCCATGGGGATACTTGCCTCTTTACGTTTTCTTTATCCGGAGTAGAGTGGTCTTTGGAATGGCGGTTGGGGGGTGAAGTGCTAAAGAGGGGAGGGCAGAAAAACCAGGGCTAAGGTACCAAAGGGGAATGCAAGGTTGCTTTCTAACTTGAATCACTTTGCCTTAAAAGCTCTGCCCTATGGCTGCAGGGACTGAGGAAAATTTATTCTGAAGCTGCTGAAGCTTAAAACCCTAGGACACCCCTGCTTGCAGGGCCCAGTGAGGAGCCTTAACAATGTATTTATATGGTCATATGTCCCTTAAAAAAATTCTAAAAGATGGGGCACCTGGGTGGCTCAGATGGTTGAGCGTCTGCCTTTGGCTTGGGTCATGATCTCCAGATCCTGGGATCAAGCCCCACGTGGGGCTCCCGGCTCGGCGGGGAGTCTGCCTCTCCCTCTCCCTTTGCTTGTGCTCTCTCTCTCTCAAATTAAGAAATAAAGTTGTTTTTTTAAAAAAATTTCTAAAAGAAATTTTAGGGGCGTCTGAGTGGCTCTGTCGGGTAAGCCTCTGCGCTTCAGCTCAGGTTATGATCTTGGGGTCCTGGGATCCAGCCCATGCTCAGCGGGGAGTCTGTTCTCCCTCTCCCTCAGCCCCTCCCCTGCTCCTATTCTCTCTCGCTCACTCTCTCTCTCTCTCAGTAAATAAAATCTTAAAAAAAAAAAGATATTTTTACTGGAGTTACTTAAACCACTGTCTCTTTCTACTCCCACTTCCTTCATACCTTCATGGCATGGCTGCAGGCATTTTTGAGATCTAACTAAAGAGAAGTTGAGTTGGAGACAAATTTAGTTTGGTTTAGTGGGATCTATTTGTATGGTTCACAGTCACATGCATGTATAGATACATTATTGCTTGCTGACCTAGTGCAGGAATGGTTGCCAGGAATATGCCTATCATCCACTCCCAACTCATCTGGTAGCAAAATGTGAAGGTGCAAGGCCAGACATTATAAATGGATAATGAAGAGTCATGCAGTGTCTGGCACCAGACGTTGGTGGGTAGTGAAGGAGAGACAAGGCTGACATTTACAGAGCCAAAAGCTAGTCTGCAGAAATTTCTTCCAACTCTCAGATGTGCAAAACAGTGTAACTGGACTGTTGGGTTCTCTGCAATGCCTGATCAAAATGGAAATTCCCTCCTGTTAGGAATGTACATGACAGTGTATATAATCATAAGCATAGGGGCGCCTGGGTGGCTTAGTTGGCTAAGCATCTGCCTTTGGGCTCAGGTCACGATCCCAGGGTCTCTGCTCAGCGGGGAGTCTGCTTCTCCCTCTCCCTCTGCTGCTCCCCCTGCTTGTGCTCTCTCTCTGTCAAATAAATAAAATCTTAAAAAAAAATAATCATAAGCATAAAATTCATTATTTTTCTTTTTTGATGGAAACTGTGCAGAAGAGAATTTATCGGGATTCTTGTGTTTACAGGCACAATCTTGTAGCCATACTAAAAGAGCTAGGACATCTGTGTACATGTTGTATTTTTTCAGCAACCCCACAGATACTGACATGTGCAAATAATGCCAAAAATTCATATGAAGCCATCACAATTAGAACATTGTCAACAAACTGGTTAATAAGCATTATTATTGGGGCGCCTGGGTGGCCCAGTTGTTAAGCCTCTGCCATCAGCTCAGGTCATGGTCCCAGGGTCCTGGGATTGATCCCCACATCATGCTCCCTGCTCCGCGGGAAGCCTGCTTCTCCTTCTCCCACTCCCCGCTTGTGTTCCCTCTTCCGCTGTGTCTTTCTCTGTCAAATAAATCAATAAAATCTTAAAAAAAAAAAGCATTATTTCAAACAGTGTTTAAGATTAGTTACTGCACACACACAACTTGGAATACCCTGAAATCTTATAGCTCATAGATGAAAAGAAATTTTTTTTAAAGATTTTATTTATTTATTTGAGAGAGAGAGAATGAGAGATAGAGAGTACGAGAGGGAAGAGGGTCAGAGGGAGAAGCAGACTCCCCGCCGAGCGGGGAGCCCGATGTGGGACTCGATCCCAGGACTCCAGGATCATGACCTGAACCGAAGGCAGTTGCTCAACCAACTGAGCCACCCAGGCACCCAATGAAAAGAAATTTGATAGAGGTTTTCCCAAATTTAACCATAATTCTAAGAATTTACATGACATTACCGATAAAGATTTGAAGTGGAAAGAAACTTCTAAACTCTCAATTAGAGAAAGACTGAATTATTTTTCTATTTTTTGGCTAGAAAACATTACAAAATTGCTGTCAAAGGCAGAGGCATCCAAAAGATGCACAGTAGAAAAATACAGGGCAAAAAGTTTTAGAGAGGTCTGTCAGGTATTTAAATAATACCAATATTGTATTATTTTTCTAAATTTTGCAATGTGGTATTTGTCAGCTCTTAAACTGTGTAATACGTTGTGATTTATTTTCTCATTTTAAACAAATATTCACTTTGATATCTAATTTTGTTTCATAATATTTGTTCTTTTTCTTAATAAGCGCTCTCCTTCCTCTCCCCAAAATTGTATAAGGTCCAAATCCTGCAAACTTTGTCTCTGCTGTTCCTGGCAGAGACACACCTGGACTTTGTAGAGGCCCTTATGAAAAGCCCAAAGAATACAGGGCAGGGGCTCCTGGCTGGCTCAGTCGGTGGAGCATGCAACTCTTTTTTTTTTTTAAAGATTTTTATTTATTTATTGAGAGAGAGAGAGAATGGTAGAGAGAGAGCATGAGAGGGAGGACGGTCAGAGGGAGAAACAGACTCCCTGCTGAGCAGGGAGCCCGATGCACTCGATCCCGGGACTCCAGGATCATGTCCTGAACCCAAGGCAGCTGCCCAACCAACTGAGCCACCCAGGCGCCCAAGCATGCAACTCTTGATGTCAGGGTTGTGAGTTCGAGCCCCACATTGGGTGTAGCGATTACTTAAAAATAAAATCTTAAAAAAAAAAAAAAGAATACAGGGCATACCCTGCGAACAGGAACAGGGCCAATACATGCAATAGTACCATAATAAAATCCCTGATAATTAGCCTCTTAGAATAAAGACAGATTTCCACCTTGAAGGTAGGTGTGGCAAAGTTCTGGCCAATAGGATTATGCAAATTCCAGGTTCCTGTAAAGGAACAGGGCGTGCCCTCTACTTCTTTTTTCCCTTTCCAGTGACTGGAAAGCCGATACGGTGGTGAGCATGTCGGCCACGTGGACAAGGACAACACTCTAAAGATGTTCAACCAACAATATGCAAGGAGTATTGGTCTCTAGTCCCACGGAACAGCCCTATCAGTCCCCAAACTAGCCTTGGTCCACTTAGACCCATAATACTATGTGAGGGAGTAGTAAAATTTCTATCTTGTTTAAGCCCCAGGTATTGTGGATTGCCTTTAGGCAGCTGACCTTATATCCTAGCTGATAGAACAACCATAATAATAACATAGGGTTCTTTGGGGCGCCTGGGTGGCTCAGTCGTTAAGCTAATGCCTTCTGCTCAGGTCATGATCCCAGGGTCCTGGGATCGAGCCCCGTATCGGGCTCCCTGCTCGGCGGGAAGCCTGCTTCTCCCTCTCCCACTCCCCCTGCTTGTGTTCCCTCTCTCGCTGTGTCTCTGTGTCAAATAAATAAATAAAATCTTCAAAAAAAAAATAACATAGGGTTCTTTATTCTTTATAAAATTCTGGTGTCTCTCATGATCAGTAACTGCTGGCGAGGGGGTGGGGTAGGGAAAGGTCATCACTTTGACCTTTTCTATGAGGGTCCTGAGGCCCAGGTTGTTGACTGACTTGTCTGGGAACATAAGGGAGGGTCCCTAATACCACTACCTCCCCACTGGGGACAAGTGCCAGGTGGAAGCCCGTGTGGGCACATCGGGCCTCAGTGTGGGCGATGAGCACGCTGGCTCTTTGCTCTTTTTTCTTTTCTTTTTTTTTAAAATATTTTCTTTATTTATTTGACAGAAAAAGAGCGAGAGAGGGAACACAAGCAGGGGGAGTGGGAGAGGGAGAAGCAGGCTTCTTGCTGAGCAGGGAGCCCGATGCGGGGCTCGATCCCAGGACCCTGGGATCATGACCTGAGCTGAAGGCAGACGCTTAACGACTGAGCCACCCAGGCACCCCTCTTTGCTTTTTTTAAGATTTTACTTATTTGAGAGGGAAAGAGAGAGAGAGAGCAAGAACAGGAGGAGGGAGAAGCAGACTCCCTGTTCAGCAGGGAGACTGCCCTGAGACTTGTTCCCAGAAAGCTGGGATCAAGACCTGAGCCAAAGGCAGGCACTTAACCAACTAAACCACCCAGGTGCCCTGGCTTTTTGCTCTTAACATTCACACCTATTTTATTTGTAAACCCCTAGGGTAAGGTCAGTTTACATCCTTGCTTTTCTCGTCTTATACTTTTGGAAATTTGCTACAGCACATGGAAAGGGATGTAAAATCGAGGAGGGTTCCTGCTTCAAATATAATATGTCTCTCCCCTTGTCCTTCTTTATTCCCTCCTTTCCTTAGGGATTCAGTTAAAAAACCACCTGGCATGGCTGCAGAGCAGGGCGTGGCAAAAGTGGATACCCACAGGAGGAGCGCAACCGCATGGTGGCAGTCCTGCGGGGGGGGGGGGGTCAAGAAATTAGCCCCCTACAAGGGGAATTGGGCAAATAAGTAAATACACTGGGGTTAATGGGAGGCAGGTGTCTCATCTGTCAGGGAAAGGAGTTACAAATATGAAAAACGGGAACACCAAAACCAAGCCTGAGATGTTGGGTTGAAAGTGGAGGAATTGGGGGCACCTGGGTGGCTTAGTTGTTAAGCATCTGCCTTCGGCTCAGGTCATGATCCCAGGGCCCTGGGATCGAGTCATACGTCAGGCTCCTTGCTCAGCAGGGAGCCTGTTTCTCCCTCTGCCTGCCAGCTCCCCCTGCTTGTGCTCTCTCTCCCTCTAATAAATAAATCAAATCTTAAGAAAAAAAAAAAGGAGGGCGCCTGGGTGGCTCAGTTGGTTAAGCGACTGCCTTCGGCTCAGGTCATGATCCTGGAGTCCCGGGATTGAGTCCCACATCGGGCTTCTTGCTCGGCGGGGAGTCTGCTTCTCCCTCTGACCCTCTTCCCTCTCATGCTTTCTATCTCTCATTCTCTCTCTCAAATAAATAAATAAAATCTTAAAAAAAAAGAAATTGAATTATTAAAAAAAAGGAAAGAAAGAAAGTGGAGGAATTGGTGTGAACTCATGATTAGACAGATATAAGGTAGATACAATTGTAACTGTACGAATGGACTATGTGAATACAACGTGTATATATTTCCAAACTCTGTGCACTGAGAGTCTGGGAGTAGAGACCACCATTAATAATAAGGGCACAACTCACCACTAAAAGGAATTGGGTTTTCTTGGGTGAGTCTGGAACACTTTTTTTGTGCCATGAAGTAGGGAAGTGCACAAAGAAGAAAGGGAATATTTCAAAAGAACACAGAAGCCTGCTTGAAGGCACTGCTGCTGACCAAATCTGGCATAATTTGAGCATCGAAACAAATACAACTCTTGATCTTGGGGTCACGAGTTCGAGTCCCACGTTGGGCATAGAATTCAATGACAATAGTGGATTATAACCCATTGAATAAAACAGGAATCCATGAGGCCACATTGATATAAACAAGCAAAAAAAATGAGAAGAGAAAGCTGTTTCTCACATTAATGTCAACTAATAAATGCAGAAGAAATAATGGAATTAAAAAGCCACCATTCAGCAACCGTATAACAAGAATTAATTCAAGCAGGAAACATCAATGTGTGTTAAAACTAGTGAGTGAAACAGAAGAGTGGGATATTTACATAGTTCACAGTATCTCCTCACAAAATGCTATTCATTACAAAAGGATAAGGAGGAATTACTTTACAACAGAGAAGCCTGGTAGACACACTGCTTTAAATTTTTTTTTTTTAAAGATTTTTTATTTATTTGTTTGAGAGAGAGAATGAGAGAGAGAGAGAGAGCATGAGAGGGGGGAGGGTCAGAGGGAGAAGCAGACTCCCCGCTGAGCAGGGAGCCCGATGTGGGACTCGATCCTGGGACTCCAGGATCATGACCTGAGCCGAAGGCAGCCGCTTAACCAACTGAGCCACCCAGGCACCCGACACACTGCTTTAATAAATGATCAAAGTTAAGGTCACTAGTAACAGGACAAAGCAATGTCATTACCTGCCACCTGATGGGGTACAGTGAGAAGGCCACAGCGTCACGTGCTTCACCTGGATCTAATCATGAGGAAACAGCAAACCTTAATTGAGGGGTAGTCCACAAATTAACTGGCCTGAAAGAACGAAAAATGTTAAGGGTGCAAAGGTCAAGAATGGACTAAGGGGGTGGGGTGCCTGACTGCCTCAGTCGATGGAGCCTGTGACTCCAGATCTCAGGGTTGTGAGTTTGAGCCCCATGCTGGGTGTAGAGATTACTTAAAAATAAAATCTTAAAGGAGCACCTGGGGGGCTTGGTCGGTTGAGCAGTAGACTCTTGATCTCCCCTCAGATCTCAATCTCAGTCTTGAGTTTGAGCTCTGCATTGGGCTCTGCGCTGGGCATGGAGCCTACTTAAACAAACAAACAAACACATTTAAAAAAAACAAGAGTATATATGGCTGTTCTTAGTACAATTCTTGCAACTGTTCTATGAGTTTCAAGTTATTTAAAAAATAAGAATAAAACAGGGGCGCCTGGGTGGCTCAGACAGTTAAACGTCTGCCTTCGGCTCAGGTCATGATCCCAGGGTCCAGGGATCGAGTCCCGCATTGGGCTCCCTGCTCCTTGGGAGCCTGCTTCTCCCTCTGCCTCTCTCTCTCTCTGTCTCTCTCTCTCTCTGTCTCTCATGACTAAATAAATAAAATCTTTTTAAAAAAAAATAAGAATAAAATCAACACACACAGAAAATATAAACAGTGAATTAGATTAGTAAATCCTATGCCTTTCAGGCCCATCTCACCTGCTAACCATTTGTGTGACTTTGAGAAATCATTTTCCTTTTCTGGGTCTACATTTGCTTATTGGCAAGTGGGAGCTTTGGATGTGAACAAATAATCACTTTGGTTTTCTAGCCCAAAGGAGGTAGCACCCTACCCCTCCCTCTACCCAGTTGTGAAGAAAAAATGATGCATGACTGAGTACAGGGGCTCCAGGGGCTCTGAGGGGCCTCGAGTGGCTTTGAGCCTTCCTCCTCTACCATCCTTGTGCATGGTCCTGGTGTCTACACAAGCCCAGGATCCCAGTGCCGGCAGGTGTTGAAGGGCAGGCCCACTGTGAGCGTGACTTGGAATTGCAAATGGTTGAAAGGAGATTCTCACACTTTAGTGAGTATTCACTGCGATCACCTGGAGGTGCTCATTTCAAATGCAAATTCCTGGCAAATCCCACTAATACTGGCTTAAACCTGTAGGGATTTGTCTGCCACCATTCTTTTTTTAAAAGATTTTATTTTTAAGTAATCTCTACACCCAATGTGGGGCTTGGATTTAGAACCCCGGGATCAAGTGTCGCAGGCTCCACTCCACCGACTGAGCCAGCCAGGCGCCCCCATCTGCCGCCATTATAAATGCGGAAGCGGAGAGACCCAGGCTGGTAGAGCAGCACAAACGTCATCAGGAACTTGGTTCTCCGTGTCTTCCCCTCCATCAGCCTTTACATGTTGTGCTCGCAGCCTCAGGGTGGGAATATGGTGGCTGCTCCTTGAACAAGCCTGACATACTCCCACCCACGAAGTTTGCATTTGCTTTCCTCTCCTGGAGTCCACTTCCGTACCTCCAGAAATGTGCTCAAATATCACCTTCTTAGTAAAGGCTTTAAAACTGCAACTCCTCCCGCCCCACCCCAACTATCTGGGAAACCCCCGTCTCCCTTCTCTGCTCACACTATCACCATCTGACATGCAATGTGTTTTTCTTGTTCAATGTCTTTTTCTCCCCACCCTAAAGTGTACGCACGAGGCGGAGGGGCGGCGAGGGCAGGGGCTTCTGTTTATTCCATTCACTCCTGTATTCCCAGCACTTAGAACAATGCCTGGGATGAACATATGGGTAACAGGTGCTCAATAAATGGTTGTTCAGTGACAGAATGCACTTCCAGGAGGTACATGTGAGTTTTAGGAAGGAAGAAGAAAGGGGAAGAGGAAAAACATTTCCAGAAATTCCTAACCGACTTCCATTTACGTCTGCTTAGCCAAAACCATGTCACATGGCCACCTGTTACAGCTGGGGAGTCTAGGAATATGCTTATTTTTAGCTGGGTACACTGCTCTCCTTGAACAATTTTTGTCAATAAGGAAGAAAGGAAGAACGGACATTGGAAAGACAACCTATCGTGTCTACCCCATGGATCTATCCTCGACCTAATGAAGTAGACTCTCTGAGGGTGTTAATTTTGATGCAGGTGAGCCTTGGACCACGTTGTAAGAAGAATAGCCAGAATAATAGGATGAGCCCAGGGCAAACTTTTTTTTTTTAAAGATTTTATTTATTTATTTGAGAGAGAGAGAGAATGAGAGACAGAGAGCACGAGAGGAAAGAGGGTCAGAGGGAGAAGCAGACTCCCTGCAGAGCAGGGAGCCTGATGTGGGACTTGATCCCGGGACTCCAGGATCATGACCTGAGCTGAAGGCAGTCGCTTAACCAACTGGGCCACCCAGGTGCCCCAGGGCGACCTTTCTTAAGCCTTCGTGGGTGATGGATGCACTGGTCATGGACGGCTGTTCTGTTGGCTGTGCAGAGCATACTGCATCCCCACTGCCACCCCCACCATCTTTCTTGAGAAAAATCTTTATTTCCACCCCTCCTCCATACACATGGTTACAGCAGCAGAACTTTCAAAGGTCTTGATCAGATATCATGTTTCATCCACCTGACCCAAACCACTGAACTGGGATCACATTCCCTTGCATATGGCACTGGGACTGAGATTCGCAGTCTCTCTGGATGAGCTGCTGCTAGCTGCTCATCTTCTTCTTTTTTTTTTTTTAAGATTTTATTTATTTATTTGACAGAGACACAGCGAGAGAGGGAACACAAGCAGGGGGAGTGGGAGAGGGAGAAGCAGGCCCCCCGCTGAGCAGGGAGCCCGATGCAGGACTCAATCCCAGGACCCTGGGATCATGACCTGAGCCGAAGGCAGACGCCCAACGACTGAGCCACCCAGGTGCCCGCAGATGTATTTTCTACATCACCAACTGGAGTAGCCGAGGCAAGCACGAACCCCACACGGAAAGAAGGTCGGTGAATTAGAGAGGGTCTTTGTGGTGTTTGAGTGCCCGGTACTCGATTATTCCCGAGGACTGGTTCTGTCCTTGCCCCTGGGGTCCGTGGCACACTTTTCATTCAAGCCATCTTAAATGAACCTTTAGTAGTGGCCAAGAGCTTCAACTAACACACACCCCAGCCTCTGGAGATCAGGTGCCCAGCCTTGGAGAAAGAAGTGAAACATGGCAGCTTCTTTATCAACAAACAGATAACAAAAGACCTGGGCACCAAGGGAAAGTTCCTACCCTCTGGCTTTTCTGTGAAGCTCTAGAAATCCACCGATGTCAGCCATACAAGTGACCTCACTGCTGACAGGAGAAACGAGTGGCTTTATTTATTTTTTTATTTGACAGAGAGGTAGCACAAGCACGGGGAGTGGGAGAGGGAGAAACATTCCCCCCACCCTGAGGAGGGAGCCCGATGCGGGGCTCAATCCCAAGACCCCGGGATCATGACCTGAGCTGAAGGCAGACGCTTACCGGACTGAGCCACCCAGGCGCCCCGAAATGAGTGGTTTTAAAAGAGGACCTCTACGTTCAGGTTCTGAAGATTTGGTTTTATTTCCGACCACTGCCCTTCTGTCCCTGGCCTTCACTACTTATAAAACACACAGGGTGCCCATCAGTTTTCTTAAGGTACGGCTGGGCTCGAGGGGTGGCCCGGAAGGAAAAAAAGCGGGCATTAGAGTGGGGAAATCCAGCCTCGTCGCTAACCACACGTCTTTAGCCTAGTTAGTTCATTTTCCTAAATCCCGTCTGTAAACCAGTGACAATACCTTCCATGTGGGAGGATGAAGTGAGTGTGCATGGGGTAAGTGCCTGACACAGCACCTGGCAGATCTCAAATAGCAGAGCCACTCCAGGCCTGGCCCTCGGGGCAGGGCACCCCTCCAGGAGAAGTGTCAGTGTCCAAACCTGCTGCGTGCACCAGGCCAACCACAGCACTCCCCTGGGAGTCAGGGGCTTTGTGTTTGTTAGTAGCAACTACTTTTCATTTCCCTTAAGACCTCCCGGCTCCAGGGAACCAACAGCCAGAACCCAGAAGGAGGGGAAGAAGCCTTAGGAAGAGAGCCCAATGGGATGTTAGTCTTTGAAACTGTTTTAATTCAGTGCCCACCATGTGCTGGGCACATCTATGTGCTTTACACACATTATTACGCACTTTCATCTCTCCTGGCTGATCAATGCAGGAGCAGAGCTGTCAGAGGATATCGACAGCTAATCTGGACATCTAGGCTGTTTGGACATCTGCTAATAGCTCAGAACGAATGGGGTGGGGACCGTTCGCCCAGAACACAAACAGCTGTTGCCATGGGTCTGGCACAGACTTCAGAGCCTGGGACCTGCTTCTCAGCTCTCCTGCGCAGAGGAGTCCCTTTTAAGCAGCCCGTTCTTCTCCAAGGTCCTGATAGCTGCCGTTGAGCTCCAAATACTCTCCCACCCCGCTTGGAAAAACAAGGAAGAAAAAGGAGAAAGTGCATAGGAGAGTATAAGTAAGAACAAAGGGAAGAGAAGGCAGTCAACCAATTCTGTGACGATACTCATTCCTTTATTATCGACTGTGTTAATTTGAGCAGGGCTGGGCTGCAGGCTGCAGGCAGCACCAAGCTGCAGGTGCATTTCAGCTCAACAGAGTGGCCTCATCTGAAGCCAAGGAGACGGAGGGTAACTTTTTTTATATATATTTATATATTACATATGTCCCCGTATAGTCATATGTATAGAGTGACAAGAATGGGCCACTGCATTCACTGTTGTCCTAAATAAAGACCATAGCAACAGACATGGAAATTTGGTCCTCATCAAGGCCTTCACTTTGTCAATCAAATGTTTGATACATCACAAGGGAAAGGAGAGAGACAGAGAGACAGATCCAACCGCCTCGGTGGTCCTGTTCCCAGCATATCTTACACCGAGTGTAGAGTGTCCCCCGAGTGTAGAGCGGAGGTAAACACACACACAAACACGCACACACAAACGCACATAACACACGTACAGAAAGCCGCAGGCAAGAGCTCCTCCTCTGACACACCTCGGGCCCAGCCCTCAGACTGGGGGTGGTGGAACTGGGTATTTTGTGCTCTAAGACTGTGAGAGTCAAGTGACCAGATGATGCAGTCGATGTGTCCAAGTGATGAATGGGGGTGACACGTGCTGTTTCATCCACAAACAAGAAAGGTCAGCGGGAGAGGTTGCTCAATGTAGGCATGAAGTCCCCCGGTGTCCAGGCCACCTGGGGGATTTCTACACATAATTCCTGTCCCAGACACAGCCAAACCTCTGATCTGAATCCTGAGTCTCAAATAATCTCTTGGGCTCTGATGAAGAATGGTACTTCCTAGAAGGACAGGAGTAAATGGCAATTGAGTTGTCCAACCATCTAGTCCAGTAACTATGGCAGAAAGGACAGCATCATTGAATTAAACCAGACCATAGCTTGGTCCTTAGAGCAGAACTTGAACTGTGCAAGAAGGGTCCACTTCCTGATGGAAAGAGAAGAACCAGGTAATCAGCCCCCACCCCTCGCCCCCACCTCCCACTCACCAAATTCAAGCAGCTCCATCAGTTTCATGCTTTTCTCCCAATGACTAAAATCCTTATATTTCTGGGAACCAGAGATTCCCACTCTTAGGGCATTTTGAGATCTTAAATCACTTGTTTCTTTCATGATTACCTCTTCACTCCTCTACCAAAATATACACTTAAAAAGTAAATCAATGAAAATTCATCTCTCTCTCTCTCTTTTTTTTTTTTTGGTAGAAATTTACTTATTACTTGAGATACCTGGAGACATCTTGGGATGTCACAGAAGGAGGTGGGGAGTACTTCCGTAGGGACCAATTTTCACAATGCTGAAGAAAGGATCCGTTTTCAACAAAATAGTGCTCAACAAATGTGATGCAGAAACAGGAGTAATAAGCAAAGCTGGGTCTCTGTTGCCTGTGCTAAATGAAGGGGGAAGCAACAGATTCCAATACCTTTGCGTAGCCAGGGGGAGAATGACATTGATTCCTCCCACTATGAACTGGGATCCAGGCAGCTGCAGAGGAAAATGACCAAAGCAGGAAGGAGCAGCATCTCAAAAATGGGCAGTTGGCTTGATCACTTGTTGACCCAAGTTACTTCTCCAAGGGGACAGAAACAAAGGGACTCAGAGAAGGGACTTCCTTTGATGACTGTCCATGTTGTCTCCATTACTGTTTCATTTTCTGCAGGTCCTGAGGAGGCAGCAACCGTCTGGTTCACAATTCCCATCCAAAGGTTGGGAAGGTGGCCAAGAAGCAGAGTTGGTAAGCCACAAGTTCTTGCCAAAGCCGAAGAGCATGGGCTGTGTCGGTGAGGTCATGTTAAGTCCTTGAAAAGGAGCCCAAGAGGCCAAAAGAGGTTATCTGAGGTCCAGAAAGTGAAGTGTAGGGCTCTTTTCACTGGGAGCATAGGCCCAACACTGGCAGGACATCTCTGGTCCTTTGTAGACATCTAGCATTTTTCTAGTCCCAGAAAGTGCTTAGGAACTGCTCACCATCAGCGTAGGAGGAGATGGATTATGGAGTGAGACAGGAAGAAAAAGTACTCTCTTCCCAGGCACTGGCTACCTTCCCTTCTGGGAGCAGCTGACAGGGAGGAGCTTGAGGTCTGACATGGGGGGGCGTCTAAAGTCAGAAGGAAAGGAGGCTATGCAGTGACCACGGCGGGCTCAGGCGAGGGCGTCTCCCCCCAACAACTGAGCTCCACAAATAAATAACATTAATTAAATAAAGGAGGCTAAGAGGAGCAGGCTGACGCATGGTCTGCCAGACTCTCACCCCCTTGCACACACGCACGCGCACATGCACACACACGCACACACACTGAGCGTCAGGTGAGATGATCCAGGGTTGGCTCCCCATCCCAGGAGGCTCTTGGATGGGCAGCCTGACTGAAGGCTGTCACTCATGGTCTAGCACTGTTGTGGGGCGCCGAGCAGCGGAGGCCAGTGAGGCCTGTGTGGTAGAGGGTGGAGGCTGCTGAGGACTCTGGCACCTGCAGAGGGTCGGGATGAGGTGGGTGAATGGGGAGGTTGGGAAACAGCAGGAAACAGAGAAGTGAGGACTTGCTTTTCCCTCATCCTGTTGCTGTGGGAACTCCTCCCCGACGCCCCCCAGTTACTCCCCCCTACCCTTAATGTCTCACAGGTACAACCCAAACCCTCTTCAGCCTCAACCAGCCCATACGGTCTCCCTGCCTCTTAAGTCCACTGCCCACTCTGACCACAGTGGTACTGACCAGGACCTGGACTTTCGAACTTTAGATGTGGAAGGTCTTTCCAGAAAGCTGTCCAAGCGCATAAGCCTCTCCATGTGTAGCGCACGGGGGTCTTGTTCTTGGTCATGAGAGAATTCCATCTCAAAGACAGCTGGAGGGGACACATCCAACTCCAGAAACATGATGTTTTCAGCCTGTGGTGGGAATGTCAGACCAGACGTGAGCAGTGGTGCGGATGATTCTGTGTCTTGGGCACTCAGTAAATATTGGTTTACAGCAAAGGTGATGAGGTGGGAAAAGCAAGCAGAGATTATGAGCATCGCCTCCCTTGGGTTCTCTCTCCTTTCCCCCCTTCTATTTCCCAGCTTCTTACCCTGTACCTGGGGTGGGACCCCATTGCCATAGCAACCCGAGCATACTGGCTGATAGGCCTCTTGTAGCCCACTGCAGACGTTGGCCGCTTCTTCATTTGGCTGTTACTGCTGTGGGAAAGAGCCTATATTAGAGCGGATTTCTTTGGAAGATGGGGAAAATATCGTGAAGAATTAAGTATCGTTCAAAGTAGGCAGGAGGCTCTGCAGCTGGTTCACAGGAATTTTCCTCTCATTTCTTCTAATTCAGCTGGACAACTAAAAACTATTGTAACACAAGAAAGCATATATTTCTTTACTCTTGTTTTTTTCTATTTTCTTTCCACAGTAAAAAGGTTTGACTAAGGGCTGAAATGAAGAAAGGAAATCCAATCTTCTTTTAGCTTTCAGATTCATATGCTGATTTCACACACTATGCAAAACCATTGATGATTAGTGGTTCCTCTTTTTATTTTTCTTAAGAGTTAGGACAAAAAGAAATGATTAAAAAATCAAGCTTGAAATGCAAGGGTCTCAAAATAGCCTAAATAATCCTGAAAAAGAACAAAGTTGGAGGGTTTGCGTGTCCCAGTTCCAGAACATAACACAAAGCCTACAGTAATCAAGGCTGTGTATTAGCATAAGGACAGACATATAGACCAATGGAGTAGAATTGAGAGTCTAGAAATAAATCTTTATATCTACAGTCAGTTGATCTCCTATAAGGGTACCAAAACCATTCAATGGGGAATGAACAGTCTCTTCAACAAACGGTACTGGGACAATTGTTGGATGTCCACAGGCAAAAAAATAAAGTTGGATCCTTATCTTGTATCATCTATAAAAATTAACTCAAAATAGATCACAGATTTAAATGTAAGAGCTAAGAAAAAAGTCTGCATATTCAACAAAATGTTAATAGGTACTATCTTTGGATGGTTTCATTACAGGTAACTTTTATTATCTTTATGCTCTTCTGCAAAATCTGAACTTTTTTGATAATGAAAATATATCACTTTATATTTAATTATCTCAGACATTCAGAAAAGTATAGAAAATAACATATATGTAAACTTACCATTCAGCTTTGTCAAATCATCTGTTTAACATTTTGTTATACTTACATCAAAATTTTTTTTTCCTTAAGATTTTATTTATTTATTTGACAAAGAGAGAGACAGCGAGAGAGGGAACACAAGCAGGGGGAGTGGGAGAGGGAGAAGCAGGCTTCCCACGGAGCAGGGAGCCCAATGCGGGGCTTGATCCCGGGACCCTGGGATCACGACCTGAGACGAAGGCAGACACTTAATGACTGAGCCACCCACGTGCCCACACCAAAATTTTTTTAAGAAATAAAATGTAGGCAGTTTTTAAAACTCCTATCTCTCCCCAACCCCCCCACCCCCGGCAAGTTAATTACTCTCTTGAGCTTGGTGCTAATCAACGCAGTGCATGTTTTTAGCTACTTATATATGTGGATATTCATAAACAATATACATGGGTATTTGTATGCCTATTTCTAAAATTTGAACTGTGTGGTATACATACTGCATGTTTTTTGTGCTCAACAAACTTTTTTTTTAAAGATTTTATTTATTTATTTGAGAGAAAGAATGAAAGAGAGCGAGAGAGCACATGAGAGAGGGGAAGGTCAGAGGGAGAAGCAGACTCCCCGCTGAGCAGGGAGCCCGATGCGGGACTCGATCCCGGGACTCCAGGATCATGACCTGAGCCGAAGGCAGTCACTCAACCAACTGAGCCACCCAGGCGCCCATCAACAAGCTTTTTTTTTTTAGATTTATCCATGTACCTCTAGATTAGATTATTACAGTTTGCTTATATGAACTATTTTAAGGTTGCAACATATCATATATATATGTATATGTATAATATTATCTTGTTGATGGACACCTGGGTTGATTTTTTTCTTTCTTTCTATTAAACACAGTGCGGTAGGGCCCCTGGGTGGCTCAGTCATTAAGCGTCTGCCTTCAGCTCAGGTCATGATCCCGGGGTCCTGGGGTTGAGCCCCACATCAGGCTCCCCGCTTGGTGGGAAGCCTGCTTCTCCCTCTCCCACTCCCCCTGCTTGTGTTCCCTCTCTCTGGCTGTCTTTCTCTCTCAAATAAATAAAATCTTTAAAAATAAATAAATAAATAAATAAACAGTGCTGTTGTGAACATTTCTGTACAGGTATCTTCAAGTACATATTCAACAGTTTCCCTGGGGGATATATCTAGGAATGGAATGGTTCCACTGTAGGGTATGTACATTTTCAACTTTACTAGATATTGTCAAATTGCTTTTCAAAGTGGTTATATGGGGCGCCTGGGTGGCTCAGTTGGTTAAGCGACTGCCTTCAGCTCCGGTCATGATCCTGGAGTCCCTGGATCGAGTCCTGCATCCGGCTCGCTGCTCAGCGGGTAGTCTGCTTCTCCCTCTGACCCTCTTCCCTCTCATGCTCTCTATCTCTCATTCTCTCTCTCTCTCAAATAAATAAATAAAATCTTAAAAAAAAACCAAATTGGTTATATGTATGAAAGCTTCCATTGGTCTCTATCCTAGCCAACTCACAGTATGTCAGCCTTCTTCCTTTCAGCAATTTGATGAGTGTGGTGTATTGCTTTTATTATCCAAAACAAAGAAAGATAGGAAAGAAATCAAGAAAGTACTTCCACTAAAACAAATTAACACAGGTTTTACAGTAAGACATATCTGAGTTTGAATGTTGGCTCTGCCCCTTAAAGGTTTGTTACCTTGGGAAGTGGCCGGCTACCTCTGAGACTCAGCTATGACCCGTCCACCCCCATCCCCCCGCCCGCCCCGGGTCACCCAGAACTGCGGAGATGAAGCAAGGCAAGCACTTAGCACAACACAGGGCAAAGGCTCAAACACCCCCCCCATCCCCACCCCCCCGCCCCCGCCCCCGCCCCGCAGCTGTGATGATTATTCTTGATTCAACTTGCTAATTTCAAGCAGGGATACAAAGGAGCAATGCAAAAAAAAAAAAAAAAAAAGCCAAAAGGCAGACAGAAGACGGAAGAGAAGAAGCAGGCCGAGTACTTCACAGATAGGACATCCTGTCTTTCACGAGTGGAACGAGTGGAACGAGCAGAGCAGTGCAGGGGCTGAAGGAACAGTGCCTGCCTTCTGCAGCAGAGTACTGAGAAATCCATTCTTGTGGTTCATTTTATCAAGCACATGAAAGAGTGCTGGACCCCACCTAGGGGGTCCCTTCGAGCCCACTTTATGGATAAAAACAGGGAAGGATGACACTGTAGAAGCCCCAGCTCCCTCTGCGGCTGTGTGGCCCCTGGAGCAGGGGAGGGAGGGGGGAAGTGGGAGGAGGGGGGAGGGGGAGGAGGGGGGAGGGGGAGGAGGGGGGTGGGGGTGCATGGGAGGCTGTGCATGCGCACAGCAGGCCGGGACAACTCAAGGGGAGAGGGGGAAATTAGTAACATCACCGCTTATCATTTGTAAGCTGCATCTACACATCCCGTTTGAACTTTGCCACAATCTCCCGAGGTGTAGACAGGGCAGACAGGGAGCCTGAGGCTCAGACAAGCAAAATGCCTTTTGTGCCTCAGGTCGACCGATTAGGAAGACACTCGGAACTCGACCTGCCCAAATACTCTTTTTAGGATATGCTGTACCGTCTCTCAGAAGCACACCCCGCCAGGGTGCAAGCTCTGAGAATAGGACCGGGGGACAGGGCTGGGCGAGCGGAGCAGTGGATCACTGTGAATTGGCAGCCTGACCCAGTAAAGATGCCAGGGCTATTCTGGGTGGCATGCGGGAAGAAAGGTTGGGGGAGGGGAGTCTGTAATTGGGACACCAAACTTCCCATCTATTCCCTCTTCTGCCCCAGGCCTACTTTCCATGATTGATCTCTCTCTAGTAAGCAGATTGTGGCTGACAGCCCAGAGCAGGGGCCTGGCTCTGCCTGTATCTGCCCCTCCCAACAGAGACCCACAATAGTTTCGGGCTGAGCAGATCCCAAGAATTGTCATATGACCCACCCTGGCTGCTATATGGCTGCTATCACAATAAATTTTTCCCCCTTAATATTAAAAAGTGATCTCTCAGTCTGTCTTAGGGGCTGACCCCAATGTCATTATTATCGGCTGTCTGATCTCCCTCTTTTGCTCTTCTGTGCTGAAAACTGGCATCCTACATCATAGGGGCAGAGGAAGAGGGAGAGAGAGAAAATCCTCAAGCAGACTCTCCACTGAGTGTAGAGCGGGACTGGATCCCAGGACCCTGAGATCATGACCCAAGCAGAAATCCAGAGTCAGGCGCTCCTCTGCTTACTTTTCTCCTTCCCTCCACACTGCCCTACCCTGCCTGGGGAGGCTGCAACTTCTCCCAGTGTCAGATTCAACTCAGTTGTCACAGACCTGTGAATCAAGCTATGGACTCAACCCAGAGCTGAGAATGTTCTTACTGAGGTAAACTTTGCCTCTATCATGAACCCAGTTTAACTATCTTGATTCTATTTAGAGCAAGGAATGCTCCCTCTCTAAACTTGGAGACAGCCTGAATAAAAAATCGCAATCTAAAACAAAAACAGTAAACCAAACTGCCCTTCTCTGGCACTTCTAAGGGATGAAGGCAAATTGGCTTCTCTGGAGTCCCTGTAATTATAATATTGGCTTATTGGTATGATTGCAACCATTTATTGATCATCTCTTCTGTGGCCTGGAGCCTCCCATACATTATCCCATTTCAACCTCAACAACCCTACAGGGTACATGTACTATCCCAACTTTACAGGTGAAGCAATTTAGGTTCAGAGAGGTTTAAAAACCTTTTCTGGGGCACCTGGGTGGCTCAGTTGGTTAAGTGGCTGATTCTTGATTTTGGTGCCGGTCATGATCTCAGGGTCCTGGGATCCAGCCTGAGGCCAGGCTCCACGCTCAGCAGGGAGTCTGCTTGTCCAGCTACCCCTCACCCCACTCGCTCTCGCACTCTCTCTCTCTCGAATAAAATCTTCTTTATTTTATTTTTTTTATTTATTTTATTTTATTTAAAACTTTTTATTTATTTATTCATGAGAGACAGAGAGAGAGAGAGAGAGGCAGAGGGAGAAGCAGGCTCCCAAGGAGCAGGGAGCCTGATGCGGGACTCGATCCCAGGACCCTGGGATCATGACCTGAGCCGAAGGCAGACGCTTACCCATCTGAGCCACCCAGGCGCCCTAAAATCTTCTTTAAAAAAAAAAAAGATTTTATTTATTTATCTGACAGAGACAGCGAGAGAGGGAACACAAGCAGGGGAAGTGGGAGAGGGAGAAGCAGGCTTCCTGCTGAGCAGGGAGCCGATGTGGGGCTCGATCCCAGGACCCTGGGATCGTGACCTAAGCCGAAGGCAGACGCTTAATGACTGAGCCACCCAAGCACCCCAAACTTTTTTCTTTTCAAAGATTTTATTCTGGGGGCTCCTGGGTGGCTCAGTTGGTTAAGCACCTGACTTCAGCTCAGGTCATGATCTCAGGGTCCTGGGATTGAGAGTCTGCTTCCTCTCCTTCTGCCCCTTATTCTGCCCCTGCTCTCTCTCTCTCTCTCAAATAAATAAATAAAATCTTAAAATTTTATTTTTAAGTAATCTCTATACCTAACATGGGGCTCGAACCCACAACCCCAAGATCAAGATCCAGAGTCGCATACTCTACCACTTAAGCCAGCCAGGCGCCCCTGTTAAACTTCAATGGAGGAACTCTTCTAAGTACAAAATCAATAACCCTACAAATCAGAAGCCTCACCAGCATCTCCTTCCAGCAGAGGGCACTAGAGTAGTGGCTTTCAAGCTTGGTTTCCTTGCAGAATCACCTGGAAGCTTTGCATAAATTCCAAAGTGGCACCATTGAAAAGTCCTCTACTCTTGAACTTGCCCCTTACAAAGCTGCATAGTGTCAGTTTGGGTAGGGTCAGCCTTTTAGACAGTAGACAGATTAAGTAGGCATCTGATGTGAGAAGCCAGAGACCTTTATAGCTAGCTTCCCACCCAGTGTTGGGGAGAATCTTGTGCTATCTTGTCATTAATATTCCTAAGATAGAGAGAGCAAAGAACCTCCAGGGAAGTGCTTTGGTATCCAGCCTCCTAAACAGCTCTGTATACAGATTTTCAATTAAGGGACAGTGTGGCCCAGCTGAGTGAGGCAGTCCCTCTGTTGGGTTTGAGTAGCACCTTATTCTTCATGGCCACCAGCAGAGGGAGCTACATACCGAGCCGGTGGATGCAAACTATACCTAAGAGCTAGGCTATATGGAAACAGGTGGAAATGCTGAATCACCAAGCTGAGCTGCATGAGGTTATAAAGACTGGGTCACACCTCTATCATTTCCTGATCTGATCACTTCCCTGCATTCCTCACTGGAATGGGAGCTCTGACTATGTCTGATTTCCCTTGTCTGGAGAGTCCTGTACATAGTGCCCAACACAGCAAGGCAAATATTAACTATTGTTGCTGTTTTGGGCACCCGACGAATGAATATGCATGAATATGCATCAGACTGACCGAATGTTATCACTCACTGGGATTGCCAAGAGGCTGAGATGCTCTTCCCCTCCTTAGGTCCCTCGCGGGGCACCTGAGACATTTTGTTTTGGGCAGAACACCCTTCGTGAAGACCCCTACATTGGAGAAATCCATCCTCCACCTGCATCTTTCCTACCCGTCTCCAAATCTACAGAAACCTCTGTCTCCCTGCAGGCCCTTGGCCACCCCCGACCTGGGGTGGGCCCAGACCAGGCGGCGAGAGACTCACACTCCGGCAGACACAAGCGGCTGGAACTTCCACTGCTCCTCCTCACAGTCCAGGAAAAGCCGGTTCATGATCTTGTTCTTCTCCTCAGGGGGGATGAAGTTCTCGATGATTAGGTACCTGGGAGCAGGAATGAGGTAGAGATGGGGAACTGGGGAGTGAGAGACCACAGGGGTCGGGACACGTGAAGGTTGCAGCAAGAAGCAAAGAGGCAGAGGGAACAGTGGAGAGGGAAAAACCAGAAAGCTGGACGAAGAGAGGATCCCTACGGCAATCACAGAACTTGAAATCCCTGCTTCCAGTGCAAAGGCTGTGGGCTCAGGGCCTTAGGGGTTACTCTTGGCCAGCACCCAGCATGCACTTCGGGGGCCTCATCATTACGGCAGAGCAGAGGAAGGAGAAGGAAACAGAGGAGATAGAAGCAACTCTGGAACTTAGACCTCGTCCTCAACCCTCAGACACATTCTATTCCTAAGGGACGTGGACTCCTGGGGGACTAGACGCCTGGAACGAGGCCTTGAGGAAGGAAATAAGCCCCTCAGGGAGAGGCCAAGCAGTGAAGGATGGCTGTGAGGACCCGGACTGGGATGAGGAGGGGGCCTACTTGAGCTTGAGCTCCCGGGTCTGCTCATTCTGCGCTTCCTCCAGGTCCTGCCGCACGCGGATGTACTCATCATGCTGGTCCTGGATCTCTGCCTTCACCGCCTGCAGCTTGGCGTAGAGCTGCGTGGGGACAGGCGCCGCTCAGAGGCTACGCAGTGTGGCGGCGAGGCCCCTGTCACCCGGCCCGGGGCCCTGACGCTGCAGGCTCAGGCTCCACAGGCCGAGTCCAGGGGAGGCCCCGGTCTGAATCTCCCTCCTGCCCCACCACAAATGAGGGCAGGTTCTTCAACGGGCTGTCCTCTCCCTCCTACCCTAGGGCCTGTTACCTGCTCCCCCTCCGCTGTTGTCAGCCTTGTGGAATGTTCAAACTGAAAGGGACCCGAGAGGCCTTTTAGTCCCAACACCCTCTTTTTATAGAAGAGGTGACTCAGGTACACAGTTGCTCAAGGTCACACAACTTGTTAAGAGAAGAGTCCAATCAGGACCCAAAGACAGAACTGCTGTGCAGGGCTCCAGGGGTGGGGGGTGGAGGGTGGGGGGTGGGGGGAAGGGGGGCCTAAGCCAGTTTGGAAGGTGACCCGCCCCACTCCTGCCTCTCTAGGGGCTCTCAAGTATGGGGGTGTGGAGCGCAGCAGAGAGCCTGCTGTCCGGCTCCTCACCCGCCAGGAGGTACGCATGTCCCCAGAAACTGCTGCTGTGGCTGGGCCTCTGCCTGGCCTGCTCTGGGCCAGTCACGTCGGCGACCCCGTGGGCTTTCCAGGTGCTTCCCAGAATCTGGGCTGGAGTTGCTGCTTCCTGTCCCTGTACGTGCCCTTCCCTGGCTGTGGACTTTGCAGGGTTCTGGAGATCAGACAGTCTCATCCCTTCCCATGTCCACGGGGGCCTGCAGCTCCCCTCCTGAGCTCCCCCAGGCTTGCGTCTCCTCAGGCCTCCTTGACACTCCTGTCCTGGGCCTGGCTACCCAACCGTGACCCACTGATGACACTGCGCAGGGGACGTTACCCAGCGCCGTGAGGATGGCAACGGGAGACTGAAGTGAAGGCCTTCCCAGCCCACCAGGCCCGGCCTGGCCCGGGAGAAGAGGCTCTCATCCCCTCCAGCACCAGACCCCCCACCTTCCCCTACTCCTCACCCCGGCAGCCCCGGCGAAATCAATCAGGCTTCAGCAGTTCGAGCAACGCGGGGAAGGGGCCCTAAAGCACAGACCCCTCGGGTGGGTAAGTGTCTTGGGCAGAGGCTGCCAGGCCCTCAGCCCCCTGCGGCCCCTCACCTTCTTGAGTTTCTTGGTTTTGACCTCCACCTCCTGCTGCAGGGATGTGTAGGTGCCCCGGAGCTCCATGGTCTCCTCGTCACGGAGCATCATCTCCTGCTGCATTTCCCGCTCACGGCGTTTCTAGGCCAAGGCAGGGCACAGGGGATCAGTGGGGCGGCGTGTACCAGGGAGGGCCAAGGGAGCTCAGGGGACAAGCTCACGCTGCCTATCAGGGAATCTGGCTCCACAGTGGCCACAGAGGCCAGGAAGAAGAGAGCGGCCCATGGCCCACGGCCCCCGCTCCTGCCTGTCATCAGCAGAGCCTCTCTGAACCTTCTTCTTAGCTCATATAGCCATGTCTTTGCCAACACTGCCCCCCCCCCCGCCCGCCGGGGGATGGAGACCCCAGCCCGAATAGCTGGTGCATTCTAGCAGGGTCGAGCCGACATAGATTGGCATCATACTGGCTTCCCAGCTGCCTCACCCTCTCCCCACGTGGTATCACAGACGACTGGTAGGACCAACTAATTGTGGTTCCTGAAGATATAGGACATCGTCATACAGTTGGCAAAGAACTTACACCCTTATGGAAGGCCCAGGAATTAACACGAGGCGCCCTGTATCGGCTGACATCATGGAGAACCACCACTTCCTCTCACCCCTTTGCTGGCAGTGCCCTTGACAGAGGTAGGCTCCTGGACTGGTGGACCCAAGGGATCCAGGGCGGCATGTCTTAGGTTCTTAGCACTATATTCCAGGGATGTTGAGTCCATGATGGCTCACGGCCCTCTGTCCTCCAGACGAGACCTCAAGGCCATGTGCTCCCGTGAGACCTGAAGCCCCCAGCCCTACCTGCTCTGCAATCTCCTGCCTCTTCAGTTCCAGCATCTTCTGCTGCTCATTGGTGTGATCCATGATGTTCCTGCCTCCGATGAGCAGCTTGCTCTCCATGGCCTGCGGACACAGAGGGGTTAAGAGATGGGCTTTTCAAAGATGGCCACAGCATCACCAGCTTGAGAGGTTTGGCTTCCCTGCTCTGTGGTCCTTCCAGGAGTGGACAAAAGATGTGTCCCAGAGGCGGCCTCATGGCCCCTACTGAGAACGAAGTTTCCCCTCCAGCCTCCTGGGCTCTAGCCCACTGCCCCCATTGTCGATAAGACCATAAGAGAGGGCATCCCTCAGGCAACAGAGGCACCTGATCTGTTTGCTTTGGATACAGATGGAAGGTTGGTTCACCATGCCTGGGAGGGGTGCGCAGGAGGCTTTTGAATCCTGGCACTTAGCTCCCAGCCAGTGTTCAAGAGTGGGGAGCAGAGATACGGTCACCGGGCAGCCCAGCTCTTGAGCTAACTGGCTCCTGGCTCAAGAAGAGGGCTCTCAACACAGGTGTAATCTTCAGCTGACATGCAAAGCAGAAGAAAAGCCAAGGGGACGAGACTCTGCAGCACTAAGGGGCAGTGTAAGGCCCCAGAAGCTGCATGAGCTTTGGAGACGGCCAGAGAGACCGGGGTTTGGCCCACTAAATGCAAGGCCTAGACCAAGGTACCCCCTTCGGCTGTCACATCTGTAATATCGGAACGGCCTCTGTTCCAGGATGGCTGACAACTATTGCTGAGTACTGTTTTCGAGGGGCTGAATTAAGCCCTTAACAAACACTATCTCCGTCCTCACCCGAAGAGAAGGCTATTACTCTCCCCACTTAAATGAAGAAATTGAGAGTGGCCCAAGGTCATGCTGCCAGTTAACGAAGAAGTAGGATTTGAACCCACCACCCCCGATCCCACTCCGGGAGCCCCTGCGCCGTGTGAAAGGCCCCCAGCCCGGAGTTTGGCACAGACGCGCCACAGGTGTCTGTTGAATCTGGGGCTTCACGGATAATGGATTTGTATAAACTGGGTAAAGTGTGACTCCGTAAAATGCATTTTCACTCCTGCTCATCAGAGGGTGCTGCCCCAGGGCACTCTAGCTGTCCTCTGATTTCATCGCCCGCTTCCCGGAAGGTTGAAATCACCTTGAGCCACCAGAAGATACTGGCTGCCTCCCCACTGGAACTTTTCCCAGGGGAACCGGGTGACCTGCTTGCGGGCTTTCAAAGCGGGAGGTGCTGTCACAATGTGGGGCAGGGGGGGGCCCCCCCGCCACCTGTGGAAGCCCCGTCACTGGGGACAGAGCGGGACGGGGGTGGAGGGCTGCTTTTGGGGGTGTCAGATATTGGGCTGTGTAAGGATGCCATGGGCCCCTGCACGAAAGCAGGCCAGCCAGAGTGGTCCCACGCAGCCTCAGAGGCCAAGGGAGGAGCCACTGCAGAGCCCGGGGCCCTTGAGAGCCTCCTGTCCTCCCCGCCACACCACTGCCACCTGCAGGCCTTGCTCTGGGGCAGTGTCTCAGCATCGGGCCCAACCCCCACAGCACAGGCCTGAACTCATCCCAGATGCTTCCTTCTCCCTTAAGACCAGCACCTGCACGATCCTTTGAGTGAACAATTCCTTAAATTTTGTGCCCTATGCACCTTACCTCCTTTGGCCCAGGCCCTGCCCTGCGTGCATCTGTTGCCTCGGGACTACGCTGGGCCGGTCATCAAATCCCATCCCATCTGCCTTCTTGCTAGGGCTCCCACCTTTCCAGTCGTGAATACACCTGCCGACGTCACTGCCGTCCTCGTGAGTCACCTGCACTGTTCCTGCCTTCAGCTCCCCCTTCCATGCCTCTCCACATGACACCCAGGGGCATTCACCAGAAACACAAGTCAGAGCGTGCCTCTCCTCTGCTGCAAAGTACTCAACAGCCCTCCATTCCTTGCAGGTTGAAACCCAAAGTCTGCAGTGGCGCTCTGCCCCGTGGGCTGGCCCGGCCTCCCAGGCTCCTCTTACTGCTGACTCCCCATGCGCTCTGCGCTCCAGCTTCGCCTAAAGAATTCCAGCTCCTGGAATGTGCTGGGCCTTTTCACAACACTGGGCTTCTCTTCCCACTCCATGTCCGCCTGGAAAACCACTACTTACCCTGCAAGACCCAGCTGGAGAGACTTGGGATGTGTTCTCCGAGTCCCTCACATCTGCACATTTCCCCCTTTGGGCCTCCTCAATAACCAGGACACGTTCCTATTCTTTTCCCCTCGTGGAACATTATTGCTTATATCCTGTCTCCCCAGTGAGCTCCTTCAGGGCAGGTATCATGTCTTACTCAGGTCTTAGGGTCCCAGGGCTTAGCACAGTACTTGGCACATAGTAAGTGCTCAGTAAATGTTTGAGGACCTGAAAGGAACCCCTGGGGTCATCGCGGTGGGGGGGTTCCAAGTCCTTTTCCTGGGGTCTCTCTCTTTTTAAAGATTTTATTTATTTATTTGAGAGAGAGAGAATGAGAGAGAGCACGAGAGGGAAGAGGGTCAGAGGGAGAAGCCGACTCCCTGCTGAGCAGGGAGCCCGATGTGGGACTCGATCCCGGGACTCCAGGATCATGACCTGAGCCGAAGGCAGTTGCTTAACCCACTGAGCCACCCAGGCACCCCTTTCCTGGGCTCTCTTATCCAGAACAGAACTGACACTTTATCCCAGCTTCTCCTCCTTCAACGGACCAACCCACACTCACTGTTGCAGGGCGAAAGGTCAGAGCAGCAGGGTCTGAGCATCTGGGAAGCCTGACAGAAGGGAGGGGATGGGTGTGAAAAGGGAGGAAGGAGACAAGGCAGGAGACCCCCACCTGCTGGGGCCATGGATAACCGATCCCTCTAACTACTGGGGTCATGAGATCTTGGGGACCTGGTGTCTGGCCTGGCTTCCTATTCTGGGACACTCCAGCCCTGAGTCTTTGCACCGCCCTTGGTAATTTACGGCATTCTAGCGTTCTTCACTCTTCGCCACCTCGCAAAGGCACTACTTCTCAAGCTTGGTTGCTGTATTAGAATCACTCGGGAGCTTTGGCTCCCTGCTCAGCGAGGAGCCTGCTTCTCCCTCTAACCCTCCCCCCTCTCATGTACTCTCTCTCTCTCATTCTCACTCTCTCAAAATAAATAAATAAATCTTAAATAAATAAATAAATAAAATTCCCACTGCCCAGCCACATCGAGTTATTATCTTGGGCCCCTCCCCTCATGAGTGGCTACAGGAACTCCCATGCCAGGTGCTCCGGGGTGGAGTCTAGTAAGGAAGGCACGGGGCAGCTGCTGATGCCCTGGTCTTTTCTTTTTTTTAAAGATTTTATTTATTTATTTGACAGAGAGACAGCGAGAGAGGGAACACAAGCAGGGGGAGTGAGAGAGGGAGATGCAGGCTTCCCGCTGAGCAGGGAGCCCGACGCAGGGCTCAATCCCAGGACCCTGGGATCATGACCTGAGCCGAAGGCAGACACTTAATGACTGAGCCACCCAGGTGCCCCTGGTCTTTTCTGACTGACTGAAGGGCTGGGGACTAGGGTGGAGAGAGAATAGGGCAAGGAACCAGGAGGAAGAAAACCATTGTTTTTTTTTTTTGCATGTTGGCTGTTTCACATTTACTTCTTTTTTTTTTTAAGATTTTATTTATTTATTTGAGAGAGAGAGAATGAGAGATAGAGAGCACGAGAGGGAAGAGGGTCAGAGGGAGAAGCAGACTCCCCGCTGAGCAGGGAGCCTGATGCGGGACTCGATCCCGGGACTCCAGGATCATGACCTGAGCCGAAGGCAGTCACTTAACCAACTGAGCCACCCAGGCGCCCTCACATTTACTTCTAATTATACCCTTTAAGAAGTGGGTCTCAGGGGCACCTGGGTGGCTCAGTCGTTAAGCGTCTGCCTTCGGCTCGGGTCGTGATCCCAGGGTTCTGGGATAGAGCCCTGGGCTCCCTGCTCGGCGGGAAGTCTGCTTCTCCCTCTACCACTCCCTCTGCTGTGTTCCCTCTCTCGCTGTGTCTCTCTCTGTCAAAATCTTAAAAGACAACAACAAAAAAGAAGTGGGTCTCAGACTCGGATGCATATTAGAATCACCCGGGGAGCTTTTACCAGGCCCAGTGCCCAGACTACACCCCATGGCTGATCAAACTGCAAAGGGGCCAGGGAGTCCGTGATGAGGTCCAGGCATCAGCGGTTTTTAAAGGTTCACATTAAAGAATCACTGCTTTTGGCTCAGGTCGTGATCCCTGGGTCCTGGGATGGAGCCCTGGGTCAGGCTCCCACCTCATCGGGGGCAGGGAGGGGAGTCTGCTTCTGCCTCTCTCCCTGCTTGTGCTCTCTTTGTCTCTCTCTTTCTCAAATGAATAAATAAAATCTTAACAACAAAAAAGAATCACTGCTTTTTGAGGTCCCCCAGAATCAGTATTACCTGGGGACTTGTTAGAAATGCAGGATCTCAGGGGCGCCGGGTGGCTCAGTCGGTTAAATGTCTGCCTTTGGTTCAGGTCATGATCTCAGGGATCAAGTCCCACGTCCAGCTCCCTGCTCAGGAGGGAGTCTGCTTCTCCCTCTGCCCTTCCCCCCACCCCCACTATTTGTGCTCTCCCACTCTCTCTCTCAAATAAATAAAATCTTAAAAAAAAAAGAAAGAAATGCAGGATCTCAGGCCTTCTGCAGACCTAGTGAATCAGAATCTGCTTTGTTTTTTTTTTTAATGTTTTATTTATTTATTCATGAGAGTCAGAGAGAGAGAGAGAGAGAGAGAGGTAGAGGGAGAAGCAGGCTCCCCACCTAGCAGGGAGCCCGATGCGGGACTCGATCCCGGACCCTGGGATCATGACCTGAGCCGAAGGCAGACGCTTAACCATCTGAGCCACCCAGGCGCCCCTCAGAACCTGCTTTGTAACGAGATCCCCAGGTGGCCTGTGGGACATGCTTTAAGGGGCAGATACTAACACCATCAATTTCCTCATATAAGCTCAGACAGGGTAAGTAATCCATCCAAGGTCACACCATGGCCACTCAATTTAAATGGAGAATCCAGGTCCAGGTCGGCCTGGCTCCAGAGCCCGTGCTCTTTCTACTCCATACATTCTTTCTGTTCAATGTTTTAGGAAACAGAACCTGCTAAAAGAAAAGCAACACGTTTCCAGCAGGAGGAAATCACGTCTGCCTAATTAATCTCCACGGTTAGGTTATTCCCGTACTTGGGGAAGCAATGAGCAGCCCTTTAGGGGTTAAAATGCTCCTGGCATGGTTTTACATCAGAGGTTAGTCAAAGTTAGATGGGGGTGGGGTGAGGAGACAGAGACAGGGAAGTACTAGCTCAGAACGCAGGTGGGGGGATGGGGGGTGGATTGGGGAGAGGAAACAATCAAACAGGCATGTCTCTGGATGGGAAAATGTGCAGATATGAAAAGACAGGACTGATCTCCATTAGAAATCATGCAAGAAAGAGCAATGGCCAGACACCCAGCTCCACAGATGCCCCCAGATCCTCCTAAGTGATAATGTTCGAGAGCATTTCTAGGCCGTGTGAGCCGACAAAAAATGTCAGA
Organism: Eumetopias jubatus; assembly: GCF_037043125.1. Taxonomy (NCBI): domain Eukaryota; kingdom Metazoa; phylum Chordata; class Mammalia; order Carnivora; family Otariidae; genus Eumetopias; species Eumetopias jubatus. The sequence continues at coordinate 21,234,201 of NW_028274815.1, forward strand.
TGAGCTTCAGTTACAGTTTTATGCTCTGGGAAAAAGTAATCCTAGCTCTACTCGTTAAATGATAGCTGTGAGCACTGTCAGTTATAAGTTAAAAAATAAAATAAAATAAATTTAATTTAATTTAACATGTAAGAAAGAAAAAAGAAAAAGAAAAGCATGGGGTGGGGAGTAATTCGCTACTGTTCCCAGAAGACATTGGCTTAATATGCCGCCAGAGCTAAAAAGGCCGCTAGCATCTGGCCAGCCACCATCATGAAGGCTTTTTGGAAGCAAAACAAAAATCATTCTACCCTAAAATAAATTGGTGATGCAGCTGAATCTGGAGTGCTGTGTGTAGTCCCTCACTGCGTCTCTGGGGACAGGCAGGAGCGAGAAATCCAGAGAAGGACAGCTAAAACCATCCAAGGGCTATTAAAAAATAGGACTCTTTTGTGTGCAAAGACAAAGAAAGGTTAAGAGGATAGACCTGGAAACTATATGATCAAAATAGGTGTGGGGGCACCTGGCTGACTCACTCGGCAGGGCATGTGACTTTTTTTTTTAAAGATTTTTTTTTTTTAATTCATTTGAGAGAATGAGAGAGAGAGAGAGAGCACGAGAGGGGGGAGTCAGAGGGAGGAGCAGACTCCCCGCTGAGCAGGGAGCCCAGCGCGGGACCAATGCAGTTGCTCAACCAACTGAGCCACCCAGGCTCCCAAGGGCACGTGACTCTTGATCTCAGGGTTGTGAGTTCGAGCCCCAGGTTGGGTGTAGAGCTCCCTTAATTAAAAAAATAAAATAAAATAGGTGTGAAAAGGAATGATCCAGACTTTTCCAATCAATCCTGGTACACAGAGGAAGAGCTTACACTTTGGACTTTTAGGACAAATAACAGGACGTTCTACTGTTTATAGAAGGTAATAAATTTATGGAATTTGTTATCTCAGGAGGACTGTATTAAATATCTAGGAGTTTATTAAGGGATTCTAGAGACACTTTTTTTTTTAAATGAGTTCTACGCCAAAGTGGGGCTCGAACTCACAACCCGGAGATCAAGAATTACATGCTCTATCGACTGAGCCAGCCAGGAGCCCCACTAGGGACTTTTTTTTTTTTTAAGATTTTACCTATTTAGGGGTGCCTGGGTGGCTCGGTCGGTTAAGCGCCTGCCTTCAGCTCAGGTCATGACCCCGGGGTTCTGGGATCAAGCCCCATATCGGGCTCCCTGCTCAGCGGGAAGCCTGCTTCTCCCTCTCTCACTCCCCCTGCTTGTGCTCTCCCTCCCTCTCTCTGTCAAATAAATAAATAAAATGTTAAAAAAAATAAAATGGTGTCATTTAAAAAAAAAGATTTTACCTATTTACTTGACAGAGAGAGAGAGCACAAGCAGGGCGAATGGCAGGCAGAGGGAGAAGCAGACTCCGCACAGAGCAGGGAGCCCGATTCGGGACTCAATCCCAGGACCCTGGGATCATGACTTGAGCCCAAGGCAGAGAGCAGACGCTTAACGGACTCAGCCACCCAGGTGCCCCTGGGGACATATTTTTAACCTTTTATTGTCTTTCTTTTTAGAAAAAAAATATGAACTAATATCAAAATAACTACAGAAATAAAACAAAATTAGAAAAAAACTTCACATATTCCTCACCTAATCAGGTCTTTTATTTTCCCTGTTTTTCCAGAGTTTTCCAAATGCACACATTATTTTTTCATACCAATACATACGGTATAAATATAAGCTCATGTCCTGCTATTTCCATTTTATCAAATCTCTCCAGAATTTCCTGTTACTTCCTTAAGGTTTATGACTATAAACCTAGTGGTTGCATAGTATTTACAGTGGATAATTTAAATATTTGATTAACCCCTATGAGAAGATATTTTGGTTGTGTACAATGTTTACAATAAACACCCTTATTAAAAAAAAACCCTTATACATATAATTTTTTTAGATGACTTTTTTTTTTTAAAGATTTTATTTATTTGACAGAGAGAGAAAGAGAGCACACAAGCAGGGGGAGAAGCAGAGGGAGAGGGAGAAGTAGGCTCCCCGCTGAGCAGAGGGCCCGATGTAGAGCTTGATACCAGGACCCTGGGATCACAACCTGGGCGAAAGGCAGATGCTTAACTGACTGAACCACCCAGACTCCCCTAGATGACTTTCTTAGAAGGAAATTTCAGGATCTGATGAAGGATTATAAACATTTTGTCTGTCTTAGAACATATTGCCAAGTTACCTTTCTAACAGATTATACCACTTAGGGGCATCCCTTCGGCTGCCTTCGGCTCAGGTCATGATCTCAGGGTCCTGGGATTGAGCCCTGCATTGGGCTCCCTGCTCAGTGGGAAGTCTGCTTCTCCCTCTCCCTCTGCTGCTCCCCCTGCTTATGCTCTCTCGCTCACGCTCTTTCAAATAAATAAATAAAATCTTAAAAAAAAAAGATTATACCACTTAAATTACTGCCAGCAATAAATAATGGAACAGCTTTTATTATAGTGTCATAGGCATGATTATTATTTAAAAAATTTGCTATAATAATAGATAAAAAATTGAGCCTCCCCATTGATTTTATATTCTCTATACCTTTGAGGTAGACTTGTGGAGGTCTGATCTCTCACAACATACCCCTTTGTGCGTTTTTTAAATTATTTTTTTCTTGGTGATTTTTTTTTTTTTTTTTTTTACGGATTTGACACTCAACTGACGGAGGCACCCAGGCGCCCCTCTTGGTGATTTTTAAGTAAGGAGACAGACCTCTGATTCAAACAATTCTTTGTTCAGCCTCCACCTTCTCCAGCTACCCACACCTGGTCCCATGTTCTTCTCATTCAAAATTCTGGATTCAAGAAACCCATTTGGACACAGGCAGGATTTGAGCTGCCAATCAGGCCTGGAATCTGATGTATCAGCCAAGATTACCAGGGCCCCCAAGTTCTAAGCCTCTCCCCATCCCCATGACGTGATCCCCAGGACAAGTTTCTCTCTGTTGGTTCTGGCTCATTGACGTTCAGGTTAGATCCCCTCCTTCGACCTGGAACTCTGCTTCAGGATCTCTCCTTCTGGCTGGGTCCTGGGCTCCATGAAGAGAATTCTGGATGATGTCTGACTGTCCAGTATCACCCCATTCCATCTGTCCACTGCCCCTATGCTTCTCTACTAGTCCCGCCGAGACCCAGCACAGACGTGGTCTGAATGACAACTGAATTTGCCTTTCTGGTGACTTGCCAAGGCTTGCCCACTTGCCTAGCCCACACTATCAGGCAAGCCTGCCTGACAGAGCCTGTCTTGTGCTAGAAGAGGGGGCTGGTCCTGGCATGAAATCTGTGGGTGGGCCCCAATCCAGGTGCAAGGTCTCAGCCCCCACTTTCTCCCCAGTCTCAACCCATGCTGTCTGCTTCACCCCCATGCTCTAAAATACATCATGTATGACTTCAGTTCTTTGCTTAGAAACAGGGTTTGGTTTATTTTATTTTTTTGCTGTTGCTTTTAATTTTTCCCCATTTTTCTGAGGATACCCGTGGCCATCTCCTCCTTTGCCTCAGATCTCTGTCCTTACTATCATCTATGGAGGGCAGGGAGGGACAGGGATGTCTCAAATCTCTAGGTCCCCCTTCAGGCTGGGGGATACTAAGCAGAGGGGCTGGGAATATAGGGGTCCTAGTCCCCAGGAAAAGTTCCCTGGAGTTCTTAGCCCCCGGAGTTAATGATGCCTTTGTGATCCCTCAAGGCAAAAGATAGGTGGGTGGGGCCTGCAGACAGGACTGGGCTTGGTCCTACTGGTTCTAAATCAGTCTAGTGTAGCTAAAAGGCCAGCAGCAGCTGTGGGGGTGGAAGAGGCAAGGCGGAGAGCTCCGGGGCCGTGGTCTGACTCTTGAGAGACCACCACAAATCACAGCATAACTAAGGCGACCTCAGCGAATCCTCGATCCCAATCCCCTTTGCTTTACAGAGTAGGAAACTGGCCCAGAGACGGAGTAGTCTAAGCCTGGAGTCTCATAATTAAGGAATTTTTACGTGTATCTGCTCCTACACTGACTATGTTCTTTCCGAATAATTGCCCAGTTTGATCAGGGTCTTGATTCCAGGTATTAGAGGTGGGTCAGCTGCTGTGACAATTAACAGCCAAGCTCATTACAGGGACCATGTCAGTCTACAGACCCAGCTTGGGATATCCAGAGGCTCCACCCCTTCCTGTTCCAGGAGCAACTGGGGTGCAAGACCAGGAGAAGGAAGGAGGCCCCAGGACTCATTAAGTGCTGATCTGAAAAGCCAGGGTGGAGACAGCCTGGCCCAGCCAGCCACTTGTCTGAGAAGATACCATCAGGTCTGATTTCACAGAGAAGCCAGACAGGCTCTGCTCGGCCACTGCCAGCTAATTGCTCACACACGGCAGGAGACAGGAGTGTCAGATGCAACTTGTCATGTTGCCTGTGGCTGGGCTAGGTCCCTTTTAAACTAATCATCCTATTTAATCCCCCTAAGAACCACGCGAGATAACAAGTATGATCCCCATCTGATGTAAAAGAAAACCGAGATTCAGACAGGTGAACTGACTCACTCCAGGTTATGGAGCCAGCAAACGGGAGAGGTGATATTTGAACACCAGCCTCTTAATTCCACTGGGGTCCCTTTCCCTGGGCTACAGCTTTCTCCTGGGTTCAGGCAGGAAGGTGCCTTGGAGAACAGCAGCAGCATTTGGTATTTGCACCTTTGCCAATTCAGGAACCATCAGGAAAGCTCGGGGCACCATTTCTTTCTCTGCGCGCGAAAGCAGGCAGATCTCTGCTGAAGATGCTTCTGAACCTGAGGCATCTTATGGGGACCTCTGAGATGAGTGGGTTAGAGCGTTAATCACGTGCTTGGGGGAGGTTGTCAGGATCGCTAGCATCCCGGAGAGAGGCTAAGTCCTGGGATGCTCATGGGAAAGGGCCACGTCCCCTGTTCCATAGAGGGGCGACATCTAGAGCACTGGGCAATGTCAGAGAGCCTGAACGCTAGTACACCCTATGTGCTATGAACTCTAGGGCATCAGCCCCTGGAATTCAGTTTTCTTATCTGTAAAACGGAAGAGAATATCCACTAACCTTGCAGGCTTTGGGTAAGAAGGGTGAGTTGGATAACAGACGTGAAAGTACTTGGTAAGTGATAAAGTACAATCACATGTCAGTGGTTACTCGTCAATCAGTATCTGATTGACAGGTACTCAAAACTCATCACAAAGAGCCAAAAAACCCAATTCGCGGGCCGATCTTTGCTTCTCTCTCTTATTACAGCCACTCCAACTGTCCCAGACCTATTTCTCCTTTTGGGGCTCCCTGGTTATAGATCTCAAGGAGCCAGTAGTAAGGGAAAAAGAAACAAAAGAGACAATGGTAAAGGGAAGGAGAGCGCTATTTTCAGTGATTCTCTGTCCTGCAGAACAGAAATCGGGAGACCCAGTCTATTTCCTGCCTTGAGTCTCCTTGGTTGGCTCGAAACACAACAGAAATGATGGGTCTCTCCAATGCTAGGAATTCTCTCATCAAGAAGGAAACAATTTGGGATCAGGAAACGTGTAGGCTGGGGAGTGAGGTGAGCTGGACTCCACTTGCAGCCTTGTCCTGGACAGAGTATGGATGCCCGGTAGTGCTTCGATGCCCCTCGGAGAAAAGCAGGAAGAAAAAAATCGGCCCCTCTACCTCAGTGAGAAAACCATGAGCACCTCAGACCTCATTCCTACCCTCTTCCTTCTCTCCTATTTCCCTCTGGCCAGACAGTAGAGTGCTACAGTGTCAGAACTGGATAAGAACTAAGGAGGCATCAAGTGCAGACTCAGCCTTTGACAGCCTAGGCACAGGGCCCAAGGGCTTAGGTGGGTCATCCGGGGTCGTATGGCCTGCAGCTCCGGGCAATGCTTGGTCATCCCGCTCCAGTTCCCACTGCCCGACATTCAGGCTGACCTCTAACCCTGGGCTCCTGACCTGCTGCTTCAGAGGTGAATCAGCAAATCGTGCAGAAAGCAAGGAATCATCTACTGATGATTTCTTACAGTCTCTGGAGGGAAAGGGATTTGTCCAAGGTCACAGGATTGCCAATAACTGGGTATCACTGAGAATTATTATCAACCCTGGATCTCCCTCAATTATTCATTTTTTTATTATTTTTTAATTTTAATGTATTATTTTTTAAGATTTTATTTATTTATTTATTTTTTAAAAGATTTTATTTATTTGACAGAGAGAGACACAGCAAGAGAGGGAACACAAGCAGGGAGAGAGGGAGAGGGAGAAGCAGGCTTCCCGCGGCGCAGGGAACCTGATGCAGGGCTCGATCCAGGACCCTGGGAACGTTAGCCGACCCGAAGGCAGACGCTTAACCATCTGAGCCACCCAGGCACCCCAAGATTCTATTTATTTGAGAGAGAGAGAGAGAGAGAGAGAACAGAGAGGGAGAGGGGGAGGGAGAGGGAAAAGCAAACTCCCCACTGAGCGGAGAACCCAGCGCAGGGCTCTGAGCAGAGAACCCAACGAGGGGTTTGATCCCAGGACCCTGAGACCATGACCCAAGCCGAAGGCAGATACTCAACCAACTGAGTCACGCAGATGCCCCAATTATTCATTTTTTAAAAAAGATTTTATTTATCTGCGAGGGGAGGAGGAGCAGAGGGAGAGGGAGAAGCAGACTCCATGCTGAGCCCGACGCAGGGCTCAATCCCATAACCCTGAGATCATAACCTGAGCTGAAATCAAAGAGTAGGGCTCTTACCCAAATAAACCATCCTGGCGCCCCAGTTATTCATGATTTTTAAGCCAACCTTCCAACCAGGTGTTAACACATTTCTTTTATATTTTTTCTCCCTTAAATTTTTTAGATTAATTTTTATTTAACAAAGTAATACATGCTTACGTAAAAATGAAAAGATAAAAGTAAAAAAAAGTATCAAGTGAAAAATAAAAGCCCCCTCCCCCATTAAAATTCCTAGAAACAACCACTATTAGTCAATTCTCATGATTCCTTCCAGAAATTTAAATAATTTGAAGAGTTCGTTAACTGTGATTACTGATTTATGTTCTTGGTCATGGGTACTTAAAAAGATTTGTTGATTATATGAATGGATGGAGCCAGGTGAGTCAGAGGCTGGGGGTTTGCATCATATGGAAGGACAGAGATGGGTTGAGTTAAGTATTTCAGCAGACAAGAGCTCCCACTGGGGCCTATTAGCCAGGGATCTGGTATGAATCTTTCATTTCCGAAGCTGGTATTACAGTGTCGAGGTAAAGATCATGGTTCTGGGATCAGGCACACAGAGGCTGCTATTCTGGCCCTAACACTTCCTAGGCATGTGACCTTGGGTTGTTCCTTCCTTAAGGCGGCTCAGTATCCTCCTTTGTCACATGCAGATTAAAATAGTACTACTTCATGGTGCTATTGTGAGGATTCAAGGAAAACAATGCACATAAAGAAAACAGCGGCATGCTTGGTGTTAGACATGCATTAAAGAAATGGTAGCTGTCGGGGCGCCTGGGTGGCTCGGTTGGTTAAGCGTCTGCCTTCTGCTCGGCTCAGGTCATGATCGCAGGGTCCTGGGATCGAGCCCCATGTCGGGCTCCCTGCTTGGGGAGCCTGCTTCTCCCTCTCCCTCTGCCACTCCCCTCTGCTTGTGCTCTCTCACTCTCACACTCTCTCTCAAACAAACAAATAAATAAATAAATATCTTTAAAATAAAATAAAAAATAAAGAAATGGTAGCTGTCATCATCATTACCATTGTTGCCATTATTATTCTGCAGGCTCACCTCGAGAAAGGAGAAAACCTGCAGGTCCATTACCTAGTGCTATATAGAAACAGACCAGCCCAAGGCCTGGTCCTCCAGGGCTGAGTACATCTGGCAGGAAAGGGAGACAACTAAAAAGTAACTCTTTAGTCTGACCAGGAGTTAATGCCCAAGAATTTCTCAGGATAAAAAATTCTAGATGCACCAAACCACAAGAGCAGATGCCCTATGAACTCTGAGCACAGGGGTGTGCCTTGCACAGAGTGCAGGGCTGAAGGGCTGCATTTGTGGGAAGAGGGACCATTTTTTTTATCTTCTCAGGCCACCTGGCTCAGCAGCTCTCGGGCCCATTAGCCTCCAGAAGTGTGCAAGACTGGCCAGGTGCAACGCGCTAGCAGGGCATGGCCAGAGAAGGGTGCCCTTCTCCAGCTGAATTCCAGGCCCTTCCTCTAGTCCTCAGAGCACAAAGAGAACATTATTACAGCCACTTCATCCAGTCTTGTGCTATCTGGGGGCTGGCAATGACTAAGGGCAATGTATAATACACTCCTCCAGCCAACGCACATCGGGAGAAACCCAACCCTGGACCAAAAGGCCTGCGGAGCCTCCACGTAACTTGAAGCCCAAAACCTCTGATGGAAATGTATTAAATGCTTCCTGCCAGTCAAATCTTTATATTACAAAATGCCCCCAACTCGTGATAGTTCTGTTAAATGATCACACTGCCAGTGATGAGTATTTAACTGTCCTCTACAGCACTTTCTCTCCTATTGGGGCTTCTCCCCAGAATCCCTGCTGTTCACCCCCTTACCCACTCTCTCCCTCCTTCTCCCTGCCCGTAGGCCTCCACTTTCCCCTTCCCCCCCCCCCCCCCGTCCCCTTCTGTTTCTTCCCTGTTTTTCTCCCCATTCTCTTCTCTCTTCTTCGTCTCATTGTCTTTCTCTAATTGGCCATGAGAAAGAGCTGGAAAATTATTTATTATTGATTGAATGCATACATGAAAATCTAAACCCTCTGATCTTAATTTTCAAAAAGATGAAGTGAGCATTTTATATTTTGCTCTAAAAAATAGTATTTTGGGGGCACCTGGTTGTTCAGTTGGTTAAACGACTGCCTTCCACTTGGGTCATGATCCTGGAGTCCCGGGATCGAGTCCCGCATCGGGCTCCCTGCTCAGCAGGGGGTCTGCTTCTCCCTCTGACCCTCCCCCGTCTCATGCTCTCTCTCTCTCTCATTCTCTGTGAAATAAATAGATAAAATCTTTTCAAAAAATAAAATAAAATAAAAAATCATAAAAAATAGTATTTTGGGGGCACCTGGGTGGCTCAGTCAGTTAAGCGTCTGCCTTCAGCTCAGGTCACGATCCCAGGGTCCTGGGATCGAGCCCCGCATCGGGCTCCCGGCTCGGCGGGGAGCCTGCTTCTCCCTCTGCTTCTCTCTCTCTCTCTCTCTCTCTCTCTGTCTCTCAGGAATAAATAATAAATAAAATCTTTAAAAAAAATAGTATTTTGGGGGCACCTGGGTGGCTCAGTCAGTTAAGCGTCTGCCTTCAGCTCAGGTCACGATCCCAGGCCCTGGGATCGAGTTGTGCATCCGGCTCCCTGCTGGGCGGGGAAGCCTGCTTCTCCCTCTCCCACTCCCCCTGCTTGTGCGCTTTCTCTCTGACAAATAAATAAATAAATACATAAATAAAATCTTTTAAAAAAATTAAAAATAGGGCGCCTGGGTGGCTCAGTCATTAGGCGTTTGGCTCAGGTCATGATCCCAGGGCCCTGGGATCCAGCCCCGCATCGGGCTCCCTGCTCAGCAGGAAAGCCTGCTTCTCCCTCTCCCACTCCCCCTGCTTGTGTTCCTTCTCTCGCTGTGTCTCTCTCTCTGTCAAATAAATAAAATCTTTAAAAAAAAAACGAAAAATAAAAAAATAGTATTTTTAACAATTAAGGACTTTTAGGAGGAGGGGACTTTAAAGACGATCTAGTTCAATGGCTTTGCTGATACATGAATCCCTTTAGAGCGACTCTGACACTCCATTTCTCCTTGAGCACTTCCAGGGTTTGGAGTCTGCTACCTCTAGAAGCAGCCCATTTCTAGGTGTCAAGAAGTTCTTTATATTGAGCCTAGTCTGCTCCCATAATTCCCACCCCCTGGCTACCAGGACAACCTAGGATATAAAAACAGTGCCATCAGCAGAAAGGCAGTGAGGTGCATATTAGGTTCAAAAGATAGGGGTAGATCAGCTGGCTGTGAGGTTCTCCTATTAGAGTAGCTTGCTTGGATGGGGAAGATGGAGGAGATATATGGCAGCCCGTCTCTGGTAGGTCTTGAATGCCAGTCTAAAATGTGGTGTGTTTGACTTATCAAGGTGAAGCCAAGTGAAACTGTCCATTAGGCAGTAATAAACAGTTGTGCTTACCTGCTAGGAAGTGTGCAAAGTGCTTTGACATTATCTCATTTAATCCTCTCAATAACACCGACGTCGGTACTGTTATTATTTCATTTTATAGATGAGGTAACTGAGGTCTTAGAGCTAATAAGTCATGAAACCCAAGCCTATCTGTGTCTGATACACATGATCTGAAGACAGCACTCTACAAAATAAGGTCAGCAGAGATACCAGAATGGGAGACTCTGATCTGGAACTCATTTACTAGCTGGAGAGTGTCAAGAACAGAGGGCATGGGTCTCATTTGAGCTCTCTTCTACAGACGGGCCTCCAATCTCCATCGCTAGTCTTGTGCTTGCTCTTAAACTCCACCGATCCTTTTCCAGCTGCCCACTGGATTTTGTCACCTCACATTCCACGGCACGAGCTTCTGCCAGTTTCACCACCTTCCTAGCAACCAGTTCCCAAATTGATATTCCAAGTCTTGAAGCATAAAAGAAAATCACATTTTGTGTTAAACCAACCTGGGCTCAACTAGATTTGCCACATACAAACTATGAGGCCTTGGGCAAGTTACTTAGCCTCTGTGGGCCTTGGTTTTCTCAGCTATAAAATGGGAAGATTAACAACACCGTTCTTGGAAGGTGTTTGTGTGGATTAAATTCGATCATGTGTACATAACATGTAGTATAGGCTTTGGCACATAGCAAGTGTTAAGGAAACAGCATTATTATTGTGATTACTGCTGTTTCTGGGGCTTGACACTCCCTCCTTGCATACCTTTTTATGGTTAATGCCAATGCTGAGAGGTGGGGGGAAGAAGAGGGAGCCACAGAGTGGGCAGTAAACATTCAATGCAGTTTGTATTCTCTGCGATTACCTCATCCCTTTGGCTGTGGGGGCTACTTCTGCAGGGTCTCTTTTCTACACCCACCAGAGACAGAGCTGGGCTCCAGCCAAGACCCGCCTGCTCTTCTCCCTCCAGACCTACTTATGAGGGGATCAACAGGCGGGGCCTCTTACACTCCTCTCTTTAGTTGGAGCCTGCATTTGGTGCCATCTGCAGCCCTGACCTCCCCTAGACACTCTTCTTTCCTTCTAAGTATCTACGATCAAAGTTGTAGAAATCACCTGGTCCAATCCCTCAAAAAACTGGGTTCAAAATTAAAGCAGTCATTTAAAAAAATGTCTCGCACAATGAAATGTGAGTAAAGTGGGCCTTCTCCCGACCCACCCACACGCCTTCACCAGTCCTCACTGTGGTCTGTGCACTGTGCACAAACATTTGAGCTACAGCCTCCGTTGTGCAGTTGACTTTCCCTGCACCCCCTTCCTCATCGGCCTCGCATGCTATCAAGCCCCCTGGGGATACTACGGAAGGAAGGGTTGCTAATGATTAGTGAGAAACCGGGCACTGATCACAATCACACATTTGCACACCCTCACATCCCCTGGGGCCCACAGTGAATATGGAAGGAGAGATGAAAGGAGACTCCAAGGAGACAGGCATGGTGTTTGTACACAGTGAGGGGAGAACAAAGGAAACGGGGAGCCTGGAGGTGGCAAGCAGGGGAAGCAGGCGAGCTAGACTGTAAGATGAGTCAGAGAGTGAATGAGGGCAGTAGGTCGTATCAGCTATGGCTTAGTTGCCCCCAGAGGGTGGCGTGAACCGGAAGAAGGGAATGGGGGGGAGGCGATTCGGGGAGCTCAGAAGTGGGACCTGGAGAAGTGTGTTGCAGGTGGGCAGCAAAAACTCAGTTAATTTCCAGGAGGGACCCAAGCTCCTGTCTTCCGAGTTCTCCCAGATCTTTCTTGCCTGGTTCGGCTTCCGGAGCTGTAGGGTTATGGAGAGAAGCTGGGATTGGCCGGGGGGGGGGGGGCGGGGGGGAGTCAAGCTAACAACTAAGATGTCAGTCCCCCAGATCACTGGACCCCTGCTTGATTGACAGAGGCCACCCTGTCGCTGCTAATGCCCCTCCATTTATTTGGTACTTTCAACTTACTTCAAATGCCTCCCACTAATGATCTCATTTCATCTTGGGCACAAACCTGTGAAATAGGCAGGCCTGGGATTATCTCTAATGTGCTCCTCCCCTCTTTTACACTGTGATCCCTCAGGAGCCCTCAAATTGTTTCCTCCATCCTAGAAAGATCCAACACCGAACCAGGCAGTGCCTTGGGGGTACAAAGAGGTTGGGTTGGGGTCCTCTGTCCGGGCTCCACTCCAAGCTGCTTGTTGCTGTTTGTCCTGGGCTGGGTGTGACAAGAAGTCACAGGATACAGACTCATTCCCCTCCTGGAATTTCCCAGCCACCCCGCCCCCTTCACTAATGTCTGAGAGCCTGGCACATAATGACCATTTCACCCAGTCCCCAGGGAGATATGTCAGACTTCTCCTCATTAGGAGGATAGAAACCTGAGGCCTAGAGAGGCAAAGGCCTTTGCCCTGAGTCACACAGTGAGCAGACATGGAGGGATGGTGAGGACTTGGGAAGGGTCTGGGAGCATGAGGAGCCCCGGGTCCCAGTCCCGGCTCCACCACCACTTCTCAGCCCGGGGGCATGGAGATAGCCACTCCAGCTCCCCAGTCTTGGTGTTCCTAACTGTCAAATGGGAACAGGAATACCCATCTCTTGGGGTTGCTTGAGATGAAGATGTCAAAGTGTTATATAAAAATGAATTAGTCTGATTATCAAGTAGCACAGGTAACATCAGGACTCTGGTGTAATGGAAAGAGGCTGGATCAAGCATGAAGAGTCTGGGACCTCCTTAACTCACCTGTGTGGCCCTGGGCAAGTCCAGGCCTCAGTTTCCCAAGGCCCCTGCCAGCTCTAAGAAGAAGGGTTCTGTGGACCATGCCTCCAGTGCAAGAATTCTGGTGCTAGCTGCCCTGAATTCTTGACTGTCCTATTATCTGTGTCCCCCATTGCCTTAGATCCAAGAATCTTACTGAGGGAGCCAGTCAGCTGCCCACAATGGGAGATCCCATTGTTCCCAATGGGAAGGATCCACTGGATCCTTCACACCAACCCCTCTACCCATTTCCTCAGGGCTGAAGTGTGCTTCTGTACTGTCTGGGCCTCCACTACCTCCCAGCTTTAAGGGGAATGAGGGTGGAGAAGGGAAGGAAGGAGGAAAGAGGTACCCTTGGTAATGAAGCCAATGACAGACTGCCCATGTAAGATTTCCCAGTGGAAAGCACAAGATTGCCTGGATTCCTTTCCTCCGAGAGAGGGCTGAGTCTAACTATTCAGCTAACATCTTGCTTCTCCCCGGATGGCCCCAAAGGTGCCAGGCCCCTGAGCCATTCTTTGAGGAAGCCCCCTAGCAGAACCCTTGCTGAGCTCATGGAGGTGAATTAAATATTAAAGATGCAAGGCCAGAGCCCCCGATGCAGCAGCACATTCCCATAACACAGACAATGGCATACAGCTCATCTGCCCGGCTTCCCAGCAGCTGCCGCTCTCCCTCCCCAGGCTGGGTTCCCGGCTCCCCAGCCCACACTCTTGAGAGGGCATAAAAAAATAGCAATGTTTTGTTCTCTTCAGCAAGTGATCGGCTCCTGGTTCCCTGTGTCCTTCCTCCAAACCTCAGCATTGAGGAATCCAGGGACCTGGAAATGCCTGGAACACTGAGTTGTGGTATCTGCAGCAATGAAATTTAACAGGTCTGTGGCTGTGCCTGGCAGTGGCCTCTGTAGCTTAGCCCCACCTTGGGCCTAGGGGGCCCCCATCAGGAAGGGAACGGCTCAGGATGGCCGGATGGCCGGATAGCTCTCAGGGCAGTGGGAAATTAGATCTTGCTGGGATGAGGCCTGGGTGTGGGGGCCAGTTTGCTTCTCAGGTTGGAAGAGCTTCAGAGATCACCCAGGCCACCTCAATTTTACAAAAAGGGAAACTGAGGCTTCAGGGAAGGAGGAAGCAGCTTACACAAGGTCACTCGACGAGCGACAGAATAGCTAGGCCTAGACTCTGGTTCTCCAGGGTAGAGCCCAGTGCTCTCGCCTCCCTTCTCTGTGATCTCTGAATCTCCTTCCTAATGCTCCCAAGCACTGGGCCCTGCATGGGTCCCAAGGACAGCTTTCAGGGGGAGCGGGATCCATGCCTAGTCCCTCCTTGTCATCCAAGCACCAAAAGAGCACAAGGTCCATGTGCTTCGGCTCAGCTCTGTTGCCTGGTAGGATGGAAGCTTGGTCATGCCACCCCTGAGCCTCAGTTCCTCCCCTATAAAATGGGGATTTAAGAACCAGTATCCTGGATGGCTAAGGATCAAATGAGATCCTGTCTGTGGGGCATTTGGTAGATTGGGAAGTGCTATCCAAATGTCAGATATTATTAAAATGGTGTGAGGTGTGAAGGTGCTACAGGGGGAGGAGGTCCCAGGGGAGGTGGCCATGCAAGAGAACCCACACCCAAATGAGGCCGAGGACCTGCCTGGTCGTCCCGTGGACCTGATCCAGAGGGCCACCAGCAGAGACAGACAGGCTGTGGGTCAGGTCAGCCCAAGCTCATTGGCTTGAAAGACCACCTGCCTGCTTTGCTTCGTGTGTGTGTGTGTGTGTGTGTGTGTGTGTGTGTGCGTGTGTGGTTTGTCTGTCCTCCTAAATGCTCCTGGGAGGCTCCGCCCGGCAGCCCAGAATCACAGGGATTTATTTGCCCGGCTGCTCCAGGGGAGTATTTGGCAGGAGGGCAAGTGTGTTGTGCTGAGGGAGGACACCTTGCTTCAGGTCAGATCATAGACCCTCAAAGAAAAGCCTGCCAGCCCAGATCCCCCTGGCCACCTCTGGAGTACTCCTGCGGTCTGGGGCCCTTACCTTGTACTTGGCCGCGAGCAGCTCTGTGGCCTGCTGCTCCCGCCTTAGGTCTTCTAGCATCTTCTCCTTTTCCTCCAGCAGCTTCTGCTTCTCCTCGCTCACCAGGCTGCGGTCATCCTGGATGGCTGCCTTCTCCTCCTCCAGGAGCTCTTTTTGCTCCTGCAGGTAATTCTCCATGTTCTTATCCAAGGCTGACTCCAGGATGGGCTGGGGCGGGCGGTGGTTGTTGTTGTTGTCATCTTCCTCTTCAGCCACCCAGGCCTCGATCACCGGCCCTTCAGGGTACCCAGCGGGGGCTGACACGGCCTTCTTCCTGCGGCTGCTCTTCCTCCGGAGCCGCTTTCCCAGCATCCCCTTCTTCTCCAGCTGGGCCTTCAGGCGGGCGATCTCCTCCTGGAACTCCCGCAGCAGCGTGTCCTTGGGGTCCTCGTTCACCCGGGGCTTGTTCTTGATGTTCTTGGCCCTGTTGGCAAAGCGCAGGGTGGAGAGGCTCTCGTCGTAGCTGTGAGAAGCCGGGCCCAGAGTGGCCACCAT